>NC_066619.1:259409525-259568047 GCF_025201925.1 Gopherus flavomarginatus | reverse complement strand
ATTTCCTTTATCTAAGTAATCCGTCACCTTCTCAAAGAAGGAGATCAGATTGGTTTGGCACGATCTACCTTTAGTAAATCCGTGTTGCAAGTCGTCACAATTCCCATTGACCTCTATGTCCTTAACTACTTTCTCCCTTAAAATTTTTTCCAAGACCTTACATACTACAGACGTCAAGCTAACAGGCCTATAATTACCCGGATCACTCTTATTCCCTTTCTTAAAAATAGGAACTACATTAGCAATCCTCCAGTCATACGGCACAACCCCCGAGTTTATCGATTGCTTAAAAATTCTCGCTAACGGGCTCGCAATTTCACTCGCCAGTTCCTTTAATATCCTCGGGTGGAGATTGTCCGGGCCCTCCGACTTTGTCCCATCGAGCTGTTCAAGTACGGCCTCTACCTCAGTTGCAGTAATATCCACTTCCATATCCACATTCCCGTTTATCATCCCTCCATCATCGCAAGGTTCCTCACTAGTCTTATTAAAAACCGAGGCAAAGTACTTGTTTAGATGTTGGGCCATGCCTAGGTTATCCTTAACCTCCATTCCATCCTCAGTGTATAGCGGCCCCACTTCTTCTTTCTTTGTTTTCTTCTTATTTATGTGGCTGTAGAACCTTTTACTATTGGTTTTGATTCCCTTTGCAAGTTCCAGTTCAATGTGGCTTTTAGCCTTCCTCACTTTATCCCTACATATTCTGACCTCAGCAAGGTAGCTTTCTTTACTGATCCTGCCTTCCTTCCACTCCCTGTAAGCTTTCTGCTTTTGTCTAATCCCCTCTCTGAGTTGCTTGCTCATCCAGTTTGGCCTACAACTCCTGCCCATGGTTCTTTTCCCCTTTCTCGGGATGCAGGCTTCCGACAGTCTCCGCAGCTGTGACTTAAAGTAATTCCAGGCCTCCTCCACATTTAAATCCACTAATTCCTCCATCCAGTCCACTTCCCTAACTAATTTCCTTAACTCTTTAAAATTAGCCCTGGAGAAGTCAAAAACCCTAATCCCAGATCTACATTTGTTTATCCTTCCATCTAGTTTGAACTGAATCAGCTCATGATCACTCGAACCAAGGTTGTCCCCTACCACCATTTCTTCTACGAGGTCCTCACTGCTCACCAACACCAAGTCTAAAATGGCATCCCCTCTTGTAGGTGCTTCAACTACTTGATGAAGAAATCCATCCGCTATCACATCCAGAAAAATCTGACCCCTATTATTCGTGCAAGTACTCGTCCTCCAGTCTATATCCGGGAAGTTGAAGTCCCCCATAATCACACATTTCCCCTTTGTGTTTACTTCATTAAAGACATTAAAGAGGTCTCTATCCATATCCCAATCCGATCCCGGCGGTCTGTAGCACACCCCAAGCACTATCTCAGGGGAAGCTCTAGTTGCTTTTTTACCCAGCGTGATTTTTGCCCAGACGGACTCTGTCTTATCCATTCCATCGCATCTTATATCGCTACATTTAATTTCATCATTGATGTACAAGGCTACTCCCCCTCCTTTGCCTTTCTTCCTGTCTTTTCTGAACAGCACATAGCCTTCAATACCCGTGCTCCAGTCATGAGTACTATTCCACCAGGTTTCGGTAATCCCTATAATATCCGGCTTCACTTCCTGCACGAGTAACTCCAGTTCCTCCATCTTGTTACCTAGGCTCCTCGCACCAAGGTAGCTTCCCTTGCTAATCCCGCCTTTCTTCCACTCCCTGTAAGCTTTCTGCTTTTTCCTAATCCCCTCTCTGAGTTGCTTGCTCATCCAGCTTGGCCTACAACTCCTGCCCATGGTTTTTTTCCCCTTTCTTGGGATGCAGGCTTCCGACAATTTCCGCAGCTGCGACTTAAAGTAATTCCAGGCCTCCTCCGCATTTAAATCCACATGTTCCTCCGTCCAATCCACTTCCCTAACTAATTTCCTTAACTCTTTAAAATTAGCCCTCGAGAAGTCGAAAACCCTAATCCCAGATCTACATTTGTTTATCCTTCCATCTAGTTTGAACTGAATCAGCTCATGATCACTCGAACCAAGATTGTCCCCTACCACCATTTCTTATACGAGGTCCTCACTGCTCACCAAAACCAAATGTAAAATGGCATCCCCTCTCGTAGGTACTTCAACTACTTGATGAAGAAATCCATCCGCTATCATATCCAGAAAAATCTGACCCCTATTATTCTTGCAAGCACTCGTCCTCCAGTCTATATCTGGGAAGTTGAAGTCTCCCATAATCACACATTTCCCCTTTGTGTTTACTTCATTAAAGACATTAAAGAGGTCTCTATCCATATCCAAATCAGATCCTGGTGGTCTATAGCACACCCCAAGCACTATCTCAGGGGAAGCTCTAGTTGCTTTTTTACCCAGTGTGATTTTTGCCCAGACAGACTCTGTCTTATCCATTCCATCACTTCTTATTTCATTACAGTTAATCTCATCATTGATGTACAAGGCTACTCCACCACCTTTGCCTTTCTTCCTGTCTTTTCTAAACAGCACATAGCCTTCAATACCTGTACTCCAGTCATGAGTACTATTCCACCAGGTTTCTGTTATCCCTATAATATCCGGTTTCACTTCCTACACCAGTAGCTCCAGTTCCTCCATCTTGTTACCTAGGCTCCTCGCATTAGTGTACAGACATTTTAATTTTTGGCGTTTGGCGTCAGTGACATTCTTTCCCCCGTCGTGCACAGACCTTCTACCACCAGCATCACCCGTTACTCTGGTTTCTACTCCACTATTCCTCCTTGGATCAATTCTTTGGTCCGCAAGGGTATCCCCTCTCACTTTGTTTACTTAACTGAGGTTAGCCACCAAGTGTGTATTCTTTTTACTGGAAATACACATTAATGGCACAATGGAATCACCATATAGGATGATGAACAGAACAATAAGTAAAATATATGAATTATTATTAGGGCCCTACTTAACTTGTGATATTGCAGAAATTGCGGATTCCATAATATTAGGCTCTCACCGCAATTTTGACAGCGGGAGCCCTGCCATGCACAGGGCTGACCATGGGAGTCCCAGCCACCCCAGGGCTGAGAGCAGGAGTCCCTGCTCTTAGTCTTGCTAGGTCAATAGTGGGAGCCCCCACTCTCAGCACTGTGTTTCCACTGTCAGCCCAGGGCCCCCGCCCTCAGACCCAGGCAGCTGACAGTGGGAGCCCCCAATCTCAGCCCCAGGTGGCCAACAGCAAAAAAATCGTGGCAAAGCAATAATGAACTCTTTATTCAATTAGGGCCTTAATTATTATTAATATAATTACAGAGGACTCACTCATGGATCTATAGTTAGGCTTGTTTTGAGCTTTTAACCTAAAGCAGGATTATAATAATGGAAAAAATCCAGCTTTTTTATGCAGCTGTGGAGATCCTCAGATGCAATGTATTAACTTCAGTTCTGCTGTGGAGAGTGGCAGGATTTTGAGACCTCTACAGAGGTTCTACTCTTTGGGGACTCCCATGGGAGTTTATGGGCCAATAGCAGGCTGGGGAACTGTGAGAGAAGAGTTGGACGTTACATTATATTCAGATCCACCAGCCATTTCCAAACCCTCCTCTCCCTTCCCCATGTACAGAAATTACTGGGGGCAGCATCATAGCCTGCTGAGTGAGACTGCATTCCCCTCTATGCCTGCAGTCTCCTCTTGCACAAAGGCTGGCTACTTGTGCTCTCCCTGGGGAGAATGAATTTGCCCCAATAATATTAATTAATAATAACAAATGTTATTTCTTAAAGTCTTCTCCAGCCCTTCCATGGAGTTGCTAATGTCACTGCATGACAATTCAAAGTGCAATATACTGTTGCCCCTTCTTCCATCACCAGTGTCCTGTTATGATATTACCATTGCCCCTCTGCTGAGTGGTAGCAGATGTCCAGGGCCCTTGCAGCTCAGCTTCCCAGTGGAGGAGAAATCATTGACACAGTAATTTGTTTTATTTACACTTATACATCAGTCATGGAACAAAGGTGGTCAACAGATTGCATGCAACCCTTCTTTCGGGAATCTCAGCCTAACAACAATGCCCAGTTCTAGAGAACAAACCCGCTTCAATCAATTAATCAATTCTAATCAACATGTCTTCCCATGGTTTAAGAAACTAGGGGCTGGTCTATACTGGGAACTTACATCAGCATAGTTACTTCTCTCAGGATATGGATTTTTCACAGCCCCGAGAGAAGTAGCTACGCTGACCTAACCTCCAGTGTAAACAGTGCTAGATTGATGAAAGAATTCTTCTGTCCACCCTAGTTACCACCTCTTGGGAGGTGGATTATCTCGCCAACAATGTAGGTAGTGTGAACTGTGGCACACGGCAGCTCCGTCACTGTAGCATTCTCAGTGTAGACAGATACTGAAAGGTGAACTGTCAGGCTGGAGGGAGGTTACTAGTGGAGTTCCTCAGGGATCAGTTTTGGGACCAATCTTATTTAATCTTTTTATTGTTGACCTTGGCACAAAAAGTGGAAATGTACTAATAAAGTTTGCGGATGACACAAAACTGGGAGGTATTGCCAATACAGAAAAGGATCGGGATACCATACAGGAAGTTCTGGATGACCTTGTAAACTGGAGTAATAGTAATAGGATGAAATTTAATAGTGAAAAGTGCAAGGTAAGGCATTTAGGGATTAATAACAAGAATTTTTGTTATAAGCTGGGGAGGCATCAGTTGGAAGTAACAGAGGAGGAGAAGGAGCTTGTAGTATTGGTTGGTCACAGGATGACTATGAGCCATCAATATGATATGGCTGTGAAAAAAGCTAATGCGGTCTTGGGATGCATCAGGAGAGGTATTTCCAGTAGAGATAAGGAAGTGTTAGTACTGTTATACAAGGCACTGCTGAGACCTCATCTGGAATACTGTGTGCAGTTCTGATCTCCCATGTTTAAGACGGATGAATTCAAACTGGAACAGGTACAGAGAAGGGCTACTAGGATGATCCAAGGAATGGAAAATCTATCTTAGGAAAGGGGACTCAAAGAGCTTGGCTCGTTTAGCCTAACCAAAAGAAGGTTGAGGGGAGATATGATTGCTCTCTATAAATATATCAGGGGGATAAATACCAGGGAGGGAGAGGAATTATTTAAGCTCAGTACCAATGTGAACACAAGAACAAATAGATATAAACTGGCCATCAGGAAGTTTAGACTTGAAATTAGATGAAGGTTTCTAACCATCAGAGGAGTGAAGTTCTGGAACAGCCTTCCAAGGGGAGTAGTGGGGGCAAAAGACATATCTGGCTTCAAGACTCAGCTTGATAAGTTTATAGAGGGGATGGTATCACCTAATTTTGGTAATTAAGTGATCTATTAGCTGTAAATATGCCCAATGGCCTGTGATGGGATGTTAGATGGGGTGGGATCTGAGTTACTACAGAGAATTGTTTCCTGGGTGTCTGGCTGGTGAGTCTTGCCCACATGCTCAGGGTTTAGTTGATTGCCATATTTGGGGTTGGGAAGGAATTTTCCTCCAGGGCAGATTGGCAGAGGCCCTGGGGGTGGTTTTCTATCTTCCTCTGCAGCATGGGGCAAGGGTCACTTGCTGGAGGATTCTCTGCACCTTGAAGTCTTAAACCACGATTTGAGGACTTCAATAGCTCAGACATAGGTTAGGGGTTTGATACAGGAGTGGGTGGGTGAGATTCTGTGGCCTGCATTGTATAGGAGGTCAGACTGATGATCATAATGGTCCCTTCTGACCTTAAAGTCTATGATATCCCAAGAAAAAGAAATGGACAACTATAACACATTGTAATAGCACCACCTGGTGACACCTGCCATAACAATATTGTATATAAGAGAACATTGCATGAAAGAAACCCACCTAAGGCCAGGTCTACACTTACAAGTTTTGCAGACACACCTATGTAGTTAAAGTTAATATTTTTTTTATGATACTTATTCTGGCAAAAGCCCTAGTATAGATGCAGTTATACCAACAAAATAGTGCTTGTGCCAGATATAGCTTGTTTCATTCATTGAACCAGAAAAAGAGATACTGGCAAAAGCACTTCTGTAACCATATAATTGCATCTGTATTAGGAGGTGTGATGGGTTGAATCACAGAAACCCCCTTGGGGCTGACACTGATGTGCCAAAACTACTTCTGCCCCTGCTTTACTGCCCTGGCAGCTTAGGACTTCAGTGCCCTGCCTGGTTTGAGCCAGACCTGCTAGCCTGCTGCAAACCCAGACCCAGGGTCTGAACCACGTCCCCAAACAGCTGTAGGCTTAACTGAAAGCAACTTACAGAAGGATTCCTGTCTTTAACACTCAGATGTTCAACTCCCAATGGAGTCCAAACCCCAAATAAATCCGTTTTACCCTGTATAAAGCTTATACAGTGTAAACTCATAAATTGTTCGCCCTCTATAACACTGATAGAGAGATATGCACAGCTGTTTGCCCCCCCCAGGTATTAATAGATACTCTGAGTTAATTAATAAGTAAAAAGTGATTTTATTAAATACAGAAAGTAGGATTTACGTGGGTCCAAGTAGTAACAGACAGAACAAAGTGAATTACCAAGCAAAATAAAATAGAACACACAAGTCTAAGCCTAATACAGTAATACAACTGAGTACAGATAATATCTCACTCTGAAAGATGTTTCAATAAGTCTCTTCCACAGACTGGACGCCTTCCTAGTCTGGGCACAATCCTTTCCCCTGGTACAGCCCTTGTTCCAGCTCAGGTGGTAGCTAGGGGATTCCTCATGATAGCTCTCTTTTCTCTGTTCCAGGAGACCCGCTTCGCCGCGGTTTGCTCTCTCGTTCCCGGAGCCACCCAGCAAACCGCAGGGAAGGAGACCTGCTTGCTCTGGGCTCCGGGAACGAGAGAGCAAACCGGGAAAGGAGACCCGCTTCGCCGCGGTTTGCTCTCTAGTTCCCGGAGCCACCCAGCAAACCGCAGGGAAGGAGATCTGCTTGCTCTGGGCTCTGGGAACGAGAGAGCAAACCGGGAAAAGGAGACCCGCTTCGCCGCGGTTTGCTCTCTAGTTCCCGGAGCCACCCAGCAAACCGCAGGGAAGGAGATCTGCTTGCTCTGGGCTCTGGGAACGAGAGAGCAAACCGGGAAAGGAGACCCGCTTCGCCGCGGTTTGCTCTCTAGTTCCCGGAGCCACCCAGCAAACCGCAGGGAAGGAGATCTGCTTGCTCTGGGCTCCGGGAACGCGAGAGCAAACCGGGAAAGGAGACCCGCTTCGCCGCGGTTTGCTCTCTCGTTCCCGGAGCCACCCAGCAAACCGCAGGGAAGGAGACCTGCTTGCTCTGGGCTCCGGGAACGAGAGAGCAAACCGGGAAAGGAGACCCGCTTCGCCGCGGTTTGCTCTCTAGTTCCCGGAGCCACCCAGCAAACCGCAGGGAAGGAGATCTGCTTGCTCTGGGCTCTGGGAACGAGAGAGCAAACCGGGAAAGGAGACCCGCTTCGCCGCGGTTTGCTCTCTAGTTCCCGGAGCCACCCAGCAAACCGCAGGGAAGGAGATCTGCTTGCTCTGGGCTCTGGGAACGAGAGAGCAAACCGGGAAAGGAGACCCGCTTCGCCGCGGTTTGCTCTCTAGTTCCCGGAGCCACCCAGCAAACCGCAGGGAAGGAGATCTGCTTGCTCTGGGCTCCGGGAACGCGAGAGCAAACCGGGAAAGGAGACCCGCTTCGCCGCGGTTTGCTCTCGCGTTCCCGGAGCCACCCAGCAAACCGCAGGGAAGGAGATCTGCTTGCTCTGGGCTCTGGGAACGAGAGAGCAAACCGGGAAAGGAGACCCGCTTCGCCGCGGTTTGCTCTCTAGTTCCCGGAGCCACCCAGCAAACCGCAGGGAAGGAGATCTGCTTGCTCGGGGCTCCGGGAACGAGAGAGCAAACCGGGAAAGGAGACCCGCTTCGCCGCGGTTTGCTCTCGCGTTCCCGGAGCCACCCAGCAAACCGCAGGGAAGGAGACCTGCTTGCTCTGGGCTCCGGGAACGAGAGAGCAAACCGGGAAAGGAGACCCGCTTCGCCGCGGTTTGCTCTCTCGTTCCCGGAGCCACCCAGCAAACCGCAGGGAAGGAGACCTGCTTGCTCTGGGCTCCGGGAACGAGAGAGCAAACCGGGAAAGGAGACCCGCTTCGCCGCGGTTTGGTCTCTCGTTCCCGGAGCCACCCAGCAAACCGCAGGGAAGGAGACCTGCTTGCTCTGGGCTCCGGGAACGAGAGAGCAAACCGGGAAAGGAGACCCGCTTCGCCGCGGTTTGCTCTCTCGTTCCCGGAGCCACCCAGCAAACCGCAGGGAAGGAGACCTGCTTGCTCTGGGCTCCGGGAACGAGAGAGCAAACCGGGAAAGGAGACCAGCTTGATTACCAGAGGCTTCCTCCTTCCACGGAGGTCAAGAAAAGCGCTGGTAAGTGTCTACATTGGATTACCAGCGCTGGATCACCAGCGCTGGATCCTCTACACCCGAGACAAAACGGGAGTACGGCCAGCGCTGCAAACAGGGAGTTGCAGCGCTGGTGGTGCCCTGCAGATGTGTACACCTTCAAAGTTGCAGCGCTGTAACTCCCTCACCAGCGCTGCAACTTTCTGATGTAGACAAGCCCCTGCTTGCTCTGGGCTCCGGGAACGAGAGAGCAAACCGGGAAAGGAGACCCGCTTCGCCGCGGTTTGCTCTCTCGTTCCCGGAGCCACCCAGCAAACCGCAGGGAAGGAGACCTGCTTGCTCTGGGCTCCGGGAACGAGAGAGCAAACCGGGAAAGGAGACCCGCTTCGCCGCGGTTTGCTCTCTCGTTCCCGGAGCCACCCAGCAAACCGCAGGGAAGGAGACCTGCTTGCTCTGGGCTCCGGGAACGAGAGAGCAAACCGGGAAAGGAGACCCGCTTCGCCGCGGTTTGCTCTCTCGTTCCCGGAGCCACCCAGCAAACCGCAGGGAAGGAGACCTGCTTGCTCTGGGCTCCGGGAACGAGAGAGCAAACCGGGAAAGGAGACCAGCTTGATTACCAGAGGCTTCCTCCTTCCACGGAGGTCAAGAAAAGCGCTGGTAAGTGTCTACATTGGATTACCAGCGCTGGATCACCAGCGCTGGATCCTCTACACCCGAGACAAAACGGGAGTACGGCCAGCGCTGCAAACAGGGAGTTGCAGCGCTGGTGGTGCCCTGCAGATGTGTACACCTTCAAAGTTGCAGCGCTGTAACTCCCTCACCAGCGCTGCAACTTTCTGATGTAGACAAGCCCTTATATATGTTTTGCATAAGGCAGGAATTCTTTGTCCCTCTGGGTCCCGCCCTCTCCCTTCTCAATGGAAAATCACCAGGTTAAAGATGGATTCCAGTTCAGGTGACATGATCACATGTCACTATAAGACTTCATTACCCACTTGCCAGCACACAGGTATACAGGCAGACTTACAAGTAAAACAGAGCCATCTGCAGTCAGTTGTCCTGGTTAATGGGAGGCATCAAGATTCTAAACCACCATGAATGGCCCACACTTTGCATAATTACAATAGGCCCTCAGAGTTATATTTCATATTTCTAGTTTCAGATACAAGAGTGGTACATTTATACAGATAGGGCGATCACACTTAATAGATTATAAGCTTTGTAATGATACCTTACAAGAAACCTTTTGCATGAAGTATATTCCAGTTACATTAGAATATGTTCATAAGATCATATAGAGTGCAACGTCACAGGATGGTTTGGCCAGTATTGCTATACTGGCAAAATTCATGTGTGGGGCCAAGGCTTTAAATTAGTGTTGGCTTGTAATGGCGAAGTGTTTCCTTTATACAAAATGTTTATTCTAAGAAGCAAAAAGTGAATGCTAAACATAAGACCAAACTATGCTCTTGGATACATACAGAGCTGTCATGGAAGTAAGTGGGATTAGAGTGCAAAGATCCAAAGACAGATATTGATCTCTTTTAGTAAATGCATGAACCCTTCCAATTTTTATTTTTCATGATTCAACTGAAGAAAAATTATTCCCCAAAGTCCAATCTCGATGGATCTCTACCATTCCTGCAGGGAGTCCTGTTGATTTTCGTTGGGCTCACCTCTTCCCACCTGACAAATTGGGGCTGTGCAGGGCCTCACTGGGGACCCCCCACCCCAGTGGGACAGTACAGGGTTCCCAGAGGGATGGAGGGGGATAATCCCACACACACATGCAGTAAGGCAGTGGAGCGGCAGCGGGGCTCACCCCCGCCCGCACACACATACATACAAACTGGGGCAGTGCAGGATCTCATTGGGGGTAGAGAGGAAACTCATGCCTCCACACACACACTGAGGCAGTGAAAGGTCTCCTTGGGGGGCTCACCCCCCCACACACTGGGGCAGTGTGGTATCTCCCTGAAGGCTCACCCCCCACAAACACACACTGGGGCAGTGAAAGGTCTCCTTGGGGTTTGAGGGGAGATTCAGCTCCCCCACATACTGGGGCAGTGAAAAGTTCCTTGGGGACTCCCCTGCACCCACACTGGGGCAGTGCAGGGTCTCCCTGGAGGCTCATCACTCACGCACACCCTGGGGCTGTGCAGGGACTCACTGGGGGTGGAGGGGAGACTAACCCCGCCTCCACACACACACACTGGGGCAGTGCAGGGTGTCCCGAGGGGGCTTACTCACCACATATACACACACTGAGCACTGCAGGGTTTCCCTACGGGTTCACTCCCCACTAGGGTTGCCAACTTTCTAATAGCACAAAACTGAACACCTAGGCCCCACTCCCCGCTCACTACATTCCCCTCTCCCTTCATGGCTCACTCTCACCCACCCTCACTCACTTTCACTGGGCTGGGGCAGGGGGTTGGGGCATGGGAGGGGGTGAGAGCTCTAACTGGGGGTGGGGCTTTAACTGTGGGGTGAGGCCAGAAATGAGGGGTTCAGGGTGCAGGAGAAGACTATGGGCTGGGGCAGGGAGTTGGGGTGCTGGCGGGGGGGAGGGCTCTGGCTGGGGGCTGCAGGCTCTGGGGTGGGGTTTTGGATGAGGAATTCAGGGTGGGGGAGGGGGCTCTGGGCTGAGGGTTCAAGAGCAGGGGAGAGGAATTTGGGCTCCAGCTGGGGGTGCAGGCTCTGGGCTGGGGCCAAGGATGAAGGGTTTGGAGTGCAGGAGGGGGTTCAGGGCTGGGTCAGGGGTGTGGGCTTACACTGGGCACTACTGGTCAGTGGCACAGTGGGGCTAAGGCAGGCTCCCTGCCTGTCCTGTCTCCATGCTGTCCCCTCTGCCTCAGAGCTGGATCTGCTGGCTGCTTCTGGGGCACAGCGCAGTGCCAGGACAGGTAGGAACTAGATCCACACACTTACACACACATTGGGGCAGTGCAGGGTCCCCTTTGGGATTCACTCCCTCTCCCCAGAGCTGTGGAGGGTCTCCCTGGGGGCTCACTGCCCCCCCACTGGGGCAAGGCAGGGTCTCCCCTTGGGCGCTCATCTCCCACATACACATACACTGCGGTAGTGCAGGGTCTTCCTGGAGCCTCGCCCTCACATATACACTGGGGTAGTGTAGCAGGGTCTCCATGGGGGCTCACCCTCCCACATACTCACATACACTGGGGCAGCGCAGGGTCTCCCTGGGGGTAGGGGGGCTCATCCTCCACATATACACACACTGAGGGAGTGCAGGGCCTTCCTGGGACTGGGGGCTCAGCCCCCATGTACACGCACACTGGGGCAGTGCAGGGTTTCCCTGGGGACTCACCCACCACATACATACACACACAGGGGCAGAGCAGGGTCTCCCTGAGGGCTCACCCCCACATAGACACACACTGGGGCAGTGCAGGGTCCCCTTTGGGATTCACCCCCTCCCCCCAGAGCTGTGGAGGGTCTCCCTGGGGGCTCACTGCCCCCCCACTGGGGCAAGGCAGGGTCTCCCCTTGGGCGCTCATCTCCCACATACACATACACTGGGGTAGTGCAGGGTCTTCCTGGAGCCTCGCCCTCACATAAACACTGGGGTAGTGTAGCAGGGTCTCCATGGGGGCTCACCCTCCCACATACTCACATACACTGGGGCAGCGCAGGGTCTCCCTGGGGGTAGGGGGGCTCATCCTCCACATATACACACACTGAGGGAGTGCAGGGCCTTCCTGGGACTGGGGGCTCGGCCCCCATGTACACGCACACCGGGGCAGTGCAGGGTTTCCCTGGGGACTCACCCACCACATACATACACACACAGGGGCAGAGCAGGGTCTCCCTGAGGGCTCACCCCCACATAGACACACACTGGGGTAGTGCAGGGTCTCCCTGAGGGCTAACCCCCCTATAGACACACACTGGGGCAGCAGGGTCTTCCTGAGGGGCTCACTCCCACATAGACACCCACTGGGGTAGTACTGAGGCTCACCCCCACACAGACACACACTGAGGCAGTGCAGGGTCTCCCTGGGGGCTCACCCCCCCGTAGACACACACTGGGACAGTGCAGGGTCTCCCTGGGGGCTCACCCCCCCCATAGACACACACTGGGGCAGTGCGGGGTCTCCCTGGGGGGCTCACTCCCACATAGACATACACTGGGGTAGGTCAGGGTTTCCCTGGGGGCTCACCCCTCCCCATAGACACACACTGGGGCAGTGCAGGGGCTCACCCCCACACAGACACACACTGGGGCAGTGCAGGGGCTCCCTGGGGGCTCATCCCCCACAAAGACACACACTGGGGCACGCAGGGTCTCCCTGGGGGCTCACTCCCACATAGACACACACAGGGGCAGTACAGGGGCTCCCTGGGGCTCACCCCCCCCATAGACACTGTCATAAACAGATAGTTAAGGGTTAATGTCTCTCTTACCTGTGAAGGGTTAACAAACAGGGACCCCAAACACCTGACCAGAGGACCAATCAGAAGACAAGGTACTTTCAAATCTCATGGGAGGGAAGCCTTTGTTTGTGGATTTTGGGTTTGGCTTTGTTCTCTCTGGGTCCTGGACAGGATTAGAGGTGCAACCAGGTTTCTGCCAATCTCCCTGCTACAGCCTCTTATCTATTCAGAATTGTGAGTAAGAAAAGGCGGTCATAGTCTTTTAATTTGTTTTTTTTTTCATTTACATATGTGTACTTGCTGAAAATAGCTTAAATTGTGTTTCTGCTGGAGAAAGTTTCTTTCTATTGTTTATAAGTTTAAAGACCCTGTAACTTAATGGCCCTTGCCTGAGGCCATTTCTATGCACAGCCAGACGGAGCAAGGAAAAAAAATTTCTCTGGCTGTAGGTTTAAAAAAAAAAACCCTTCTCTCTGCTTACAAGCAGCTAAAAGAGAAAAGAAAATTAATAATTTTACTGGCTTTTGGATTCTACTCTATCCCACCGCTACCACCATGTCAAGTATAATTCCCAATTCTGGACCTTAGCGTCCAAAATATGGGTACTAGCATGAATTCCCCTAAGCTTAATTACCAGCTTAGATCTGATAGGCTGCCACCAATCAGGAATTTTTAGGGCCTGATACCCTCTGGTCCCCCCGAAACCTTCCCAGGGGACCCCAAGACCCAGATTCCTTGAGTCTCACAACAAAGGGAAATAAGCCATTCCCTCCCCCCTCCCTTCTTCCTCCCAGCTCCTTCCCACCCTGGGAACACTAGGAGATCGCCTGATTCAACTTTTTGAATCACCACACTGAGAGGAGTGTTTAAGTTTAACAGGGGTCTTTTGTTAGACAATAGAACTCCAGCTGTGAGTCAACTACACCAGCAGAACACACATGCAAATGAAGGTTTTCCTTTTGTTCTAGTTTTATTCGGGAAGGCTTGTTAGAAACACTCTGTTGCTTAGCAACAGAGAAGGCAGCAGAGGAACAGTAATTCAGACAGTAAACCAGCAGAGGGCACCCCAACACAAGAAAACAGGAACCATGACTTCCAAGGCAAAAATGGGGGCAGAGGCATAAATCAAAGACGCAGAGCACAAGCGAGATATGGAAAAAAAAATACAAGAACTAGAAATAAAACAAAAAGAGATGGAGCTAAGGGAAAGAGAAAAAGAGGCTACCCACAGGAGACAGTTGGAACTCCTGAGGGAAACCCACCGGCAGGCCCTGGAATTAGAACAGGCTAAGCAACAGAACACAGCCAATCCTAACAACTTTTCACCAATAATGGTTCCGCAGCACAAGAAATTTCCCACCTACAAGGCAGGTGATGACACTGAGGCCTTCTTAGAAAATTTTGAAAGAGCCTGCTTTGGGTACAGCATCTCTGAAGACCAGTACATGGTAGAATTGAGGCCACTGCTCAGTGGACACTTAGCAGAGGTGGCGGCTGAAATGCCTAAGGAGAAAATGAACGATTATAAACTTTTTCAAACCAAGGCCAGATACAGAATGGGGATAACACCTGAACATGCCCGTCGGCGGTTCAGAAACCAAAAATGGAAACCAGATGTGTCATTCCCCCAACACGCCTACCACATTGCAAAGAATTATGAAACCTGGATATCAGGAACAAAGGTTAACAATCTGGACAAGCTGCACCTCCTGAAACAAATGGAGCAGTTCTTAGATGGTGTTCCTGAGGAAATAGAAAGGTACATCCTAGATGGAAAGCCCAAAACGGTAATCGAGGTGGGGGAGATTGGAGCCAAATGAATGGAAGTAGCAAAAAAGAAAAAACCTACTGTCAAGGGGAGCGAATACCCCAGGGGGCACACCGATAATAAACCCTATAACCGAGGGCAGCACAAGACCCCACCAACAACCCAAGGAAAGCCACAGACGCCCTATTCTTCCACCTCACCAGTCTCCAGTCAGCTGGAAGATGCTTTAAGTGTAATGAACTGGGACATATAAAGCCCAACTGCCCAAAGAACCCAAACCGAGTGCAGTTCATTACACCACCATCACACCAAGGATCCCCAGGCCCAGATGCCTCTCAAGTACCCTTGGAGCGAAGGGAAATTTTGAGAGTGGGCGGAAAAAAGGTTACTGCGTGGAGAGACACGGGGGCACAAGTGTCAGCTATCCACCAATCCTTCGACGACCCCAAATTCATCAACCCAAAGGCCCAAGTGACAATTTACCCCTTCATGTCACAAGCTGTAGACTTGCCTACAGCTGAGCTGCCTGTCCAGTACAAAGGCTGGTCAGGAAGGTGGACTTTTGCAGTCTATGACAATTATTCCATCCCCATGCTACTGGGGGAAGATTTGGCCAACCAGGTAAAGCGGGCCAAGAGAGTGGGAATGGTTACACGTAGCCAAACCAGGCAACCTTCCAGACCCATCCCTGTTCCTGAGCCGTCCACAGAGGCCCCGTCTGTGTTACAAGAGACCCAGATAGAGGTAGTGGACTCGGATCCCATGCCAACAACGGAAACAGCCACAGTGCTTCCAGTCCCAGACCAGGAACTGGAAAAGCAGCCAGCACCAGAACCATTGCCAGCACTGACGACAGTGCTTGCATATCCATCTCCAACCCCAACGCCAGAGGGCGCCAGCGAGCCTGAACTGGCAGAAGCAGCAGACAACCACACCCAAGAGGCTCAGTCAGAGCCTGAAATAACCCCTGGTGCACCAGCAGAAAGCGGCTCACCAGCAACGGAAACAACCCCATCACCTACATTGCTTCCAGAGGGACCAAGCCCAAGTCCCCAGTGTAAGGAAGAACTGGTGTCCCCAGCCTCAGGGGAACAGTTCCAGACTGAGCAGGAAGCAGATGACAGCCTTCAAAAAGCTTGGGCGGCGGCACGGAGCACCCCACCGCCCCTCAGCTCTTCTAATCAATCCCGGTTTGTTGTAGAACAAGGACTTTTATACAAGCAGACTCTTTCTGGTGGACACCAGGAAGACTGGCATCCGCAAAAACAGTTGGTGGTTCCAACTAAGTACAGGAAAAATCTCTTAAGCTTAGCCCATGATCATCCCAGTGGCCATGCTGGGTGAACAGAACCAAGGACCGGTTGGGGAAGTCCTTCCACTGGGAGGGGATGGGCAAGGACGTTGCCATGTCCGGTCTTGTGAGGTATGCCAAAGAGTGGGAAAACCCCAAGACCAGGTCAAGGCCCCTCTCCAGCCACTCCCCATAATTGAGGTCCCATTTCAGCGAGTAGCTGTGGATATTCTGGGTCCTTTCCAAAAAAGACACCCAAAGGAAAGCAATACGTACTGACTTTCGTGGACTTTGCTACCCGATGGCCGGAAGCAGTAGCTCTAGGCAACACCAGGGCTAACACTGTGTGCCTGGCCCTAACAGACATTTTTGCCAGGGTAGGTTGGCCCTCCGACATCCTTACAAATTCAGGATCTAATTTCCTGGCAGGGACCATGAAAGAACTGTGGGAAACTCATGGGGTGAACCACTTGGTTGCCACCCCGTACCACAATCAAACCAATGGCCTGGTGGAAAGGTTTAATGGAACTTTGGGGG
This sequence comes from Gopherus flavomarginatus, assembly GCF_025201925.1. Taxonomy (NCBI): domain Eukaryota; kingdom Metazoa; phylum Chordata; order Testudines; family Testudinidae; genus Gopherus; species Gopherus flavomarginatus. Next base: position 259,551,697 of record NC_066619.1, on the reverse strand, counting down.
CCATGATACATAAATTCGTCAACGAATACTCCAATAATTGGGACCTACTGTTGCAGCAGTTGCTGTTTGCCTACAGGGCTGTACCACATCCCAGTTTAGGGTTTTCACCGTTTGAACTTGTATATGGCCACGAGGTTAAGGGGCCATTACGGTTGGTGAAGCAGCAATGGGAGGGGTTTACGCCTTCTCCAGGGACTAACATTCTGGACTTTGTAAGCAACCTACAAAACACCCTCCGACACTCTTTAGCCCTTGCTAAAGAAAACCTAAAGGATGCTCAGATAGAACAAAAGGCCTGGTATGACAGACATGCCAGAGAATGTTCCTTCAAGGTAGGAGACCAGGTATGGTCTTGAAGGCGCAACAGGCCCATAAGATGGAAGCATCATGGAAAGGGCCATTCACGGTCCAAGAGCGCCTGGGAGCTGTTAACTACCTCGTAGCCTTTCCTCATTCCTCCCTAAAGCCCAGAGTGTACCATGTTAATTCTCTCAAGCCCTTTTATTCCAGAGACTTACAGGTTTGTCAGTTTACAGTCCAGGGAGGAGATCACGCTGAGTGGCCTGACGGTGTCTACTACAAAGAAAAAAAAAACGGTGGTATAGAAAAGGTGAACCTCTCAACCACACTGAAATGTCTGCAGCGGCAACAAATCAAGAAGCTGTGCACTAGCTTCGCCCATTGTTCTCAGCCACCCCAGGACTGACTGAACAGGCATACCATTCCATTGACACAGATAATGCTCACCCCATTAAAACACCACCCTACCGGGTGTCTCCTCATGCCCAAGCTGCTATAGAACGGGAGATCCAGAACATGCTACAGATGGGTATAATCCGCCCATCTACCACTGCATGAGCATCTCCAGTGGTTCTGGTACCCAAACCAAATGGGGAAATACGCTTTTGCGTGGACTACCGTAAGCTAAATGCGGTAACTCGTCCAGACAACTAACCAATGCCACTCACCAATAAGCTATTGAAAAAGTCGGAACGTGCCCAGTTCATCTCTACAATAGACTTAACCAAGTGGTACTGGCAAGTATCGCGAGATGACCCTGCCAAAGAGAGGTCAGCATTCATCACCCATGCAGGGGTGTATGAATTTAATGTGCTTCCTTTCGGGCTGCGAAATGCACCCGCCACCTTCCAGAGGCTGGTAGATGGTCTACTAGCAGGACTGGGCAAATATGCAGTTGCCTACCTCGATAATGTGGCCATTTTTTCTAACTCCTGGCCCGAACACCTAAAACACCTGGAATAGGTCTTTGAGCGCATCATGCAGGCTGGACTAACTGTCAAGGCCAAAAAGTGTAAAATAGGCCAAAACAGAGTAACTTACCTGGGACACCAGGTGGGTCGAGGTACCATAAACCCCCTTCAGGCCAAGGTGGATGCTATCCAAAAGTGGCCTGTCCCAAAATCCAAAAAACAGGTCCAATCCTTCTTAGGTTTGGCCGGGTATTACAGGCAATTTGTACCACATTACAGCCAAATCGCTGCCCCACTGACCGACCTGACCAAAAAGACCCAGCTGAATGCAGTTAAGTGGACTGATAAGTGTCAAAAGGCCTTTACCCAACTTAAAGCAACGCTCATGTCTAACCCTGTGCTAATGGCCCCGGACTTTGACAAGCCATTCCTAGTAACCACAGATGCATCTGTGCGTGGTATAGGAGCAGTTCTCATGCAGGAAAGACCGGATCACAATTTCCATCCTGTCGTGTTTCTCAGCAAGAAACTATCTGAGAAGGAAAGTCACTGGTCAGTCAGTGAAAAGGAATGCTACGCCATTATGTACGCCCTGGAAAAGCTACGCCCATACGTTTGGGGACAGCGGTTCCAGCTATAGACCGACCATGCTGCGCTAAAGTGGCTTCATACTGCCAAGGGGAACAACAAAAAACTGCTTCGATGAAGTTTAGCGCTCCAAAATTTTGATTTTAAAATTCAATACATTTCAGGAGCTTCTAACAAAGTAGCTGATGCACTCTCTCGTGAAAGTTTCCCAGAATCCACTGGTTAAAATTTGTCCTTAAAATGTAGAAAGTCTTGTAGTTTACATACTTAGTAGTATATGTAAAGGTACATGTGTTGTATTCATCTGTTTATTCTAAAGTTATAGGAAGAAATCACCGCCAGTGAGGTTTCCCCACTGTCTGCGATTTGGGGGGCGTGTCATAAACAGATAGTTAAGGGTGAATGTCTCTCTTACCTGTAAAGGGTTAACAAACAGGGACCCCAAACACCTGACCAGAGGACCAATCAGAAGACAAGATACTTTCAAATCTCATGGGAGGGAAGCCTTTGTTTGTGGGTTTTGGGTTTGGCTTTGTTCTCTCTGGGTCCTGGACGGGACTAGAGGTGCAGCTAGGTTTCTGCCAGTCTCCCTGCTACAGTCTCTTATCTATTCAGAATTGTGAGTAAGAAAAGGTGGTCATAGTCTTTTAATTTGTTTTTTTTTCATTTACATATGTGTTCTTGCTGGCCTGTAGCTTAAATTGCTGGAAGTAGCTTAAATTGTGTTTCTGCTGGAGAAAGTTTCTTTCTAGTTTTTATAAGTTCAAAGACCCTGTAACTGTTTACCATCTAAAGTGCAGAGATAAACCTTTTACTTTTTTCTTTCTTTTTTATTAAAAGTTTTGCTTTTTAAGACCTGTTTAATTTTTTTCTCCTAGTTAAGGTTCAAGGGAATTGGTGGGGAGAAGGGAAGGATAAATTTTCTCTTTGTGTTGTATTCACGCAGCTTGTATTGCCTCTGGGTGAGGGGGAAGGTAACACTCCTCTCGGTTTGGTGATTCAAAAAGTTGAATCAGGCGATCTCCTAATGTTCCCAGGGTGGGAAGGAGCTGGGAGGAAGATGGGAGGGGGGAGGGAATGGCTTATTTCCCTTTGTTGTGAGACTCAAGGAATCTGGGTCTTGGGGTCCCCTGGGAAGGTTTCGGGGGGACCAGAGGGTATCAGGCCCTAAAAATTCCTGATTGGTGGCAGCCTATCAGATCTAAGCTGGTAATTAAGCTTAGGGGAATTCATGCTAGTACCCATATTTTGGACGCTAAGGTCCAGAATTGGGACTTATACTTAACAGACACACACTGGGATAGGGCACGGTCTCCCTGGGCGCTCACCCTGCCATAGACACACACTGGGGCAGTGCAGGGGCTCCCTGGGGGCTCACCCCCCACATAGACACACTCTGAGGCAGTGCAGGGTCTCCCTGGGGGCTCACCCCCCCCCAGACACAGACTGGGGTAGTGCAGGGTCTCCCTGAGGGCTCACCCCGCACATAGACACACCCTGGGGTAATGCAGGGTCTCCCTGGGGGCTCACGCCCCACATAGACACACACTGGGGTAGTGCAGGGTCTCCCTGAGGGCTCACCCCCCACATAGACACACTCTGAGGCAGTGCAGGGTCTCCCTGGGGGCTCACTCCCCACATAGATACACACTGGGGTAGTGCAGGGTCTCCCTGGGGGCTCACCCCCCACATAGACACATTCTGAGGCAGTGCAGGGTCTCCCTGGGGGCTCACCCCCCCCCCAGACACACACTGGGGTAGTGCAGGGTCTCCCTGGGGGCTCACCCCCCACATAGACACACTCTGAGGCAGTGCAGGGTCTCCCTGGGGGCTCACCCCCCCAGACACACACTGGGGTAGTGCAGGGTCTCCCTGGGGGCTCACCCCCCCCGACACACACTGGGGTAGTGCAGGGTCTCCCTGGGGGCTCACCCCCCACATAGACACACTCTGAGGCAGTGCAGGGTCTCCCTGGGGGTTTACCCACACAAACACACACACTGGGGCAATGCAGGGTCTCCCTAGGGGCTCACCCCCCCATAGACACACACTGGGGCAGTGCAGGGGCACCGTGGGCGGGGGTCTCAGCTGGGACTAGAGCTGGCGCTGGTTTCTCTCCCCTGGCGCTGCGCCGGGGCCGGCCGGATAAGGCGGCGGAACGCCGCACGGCGGGCCAGGTTGTGCGGGGAGGACTGTGCGGAGGGACTCGGGGCCGGCCGGCGTGTCTGGCTGGCGGTCGGTGAGAGCGGGTCGGGCCGGCGGCGGCAGCGGGGCGCCATGGCCGTGGACATCACGCTGCTGTTCAAAGCCAGCGTGAAGACGGTGAAGACTCGGAACAAGGCGCTGGGGGTCGCGGCCGGCGAGAGCCCCAGGGATGAGCTGCTCAAGCGGGGCAGCCAGCGGCCCAAGAGCGACTTCTCCTGCCGGGCCCGCGAGGTGGTGAGTGCGGGGGCCGGCGTAGGGCCTGCCCCGGGAGGGGACCCTGGAGTCCGGGGAGGAAGATGGTTATGGGGTAATAGTAGTAACAGCCAACAGCCCCGTCTGCACAGGGGCCTCTCCCCGAACCCCCGGCCAGCCCCTCTCCGCAGCTACAGGTGACCCGCAGATTAGTGCCGGCCAGAGTGATGGGGGGGGGGGGGGGATGTCTCTCCTCTTCTCCCCTTCTCCCCCTTTCACTTCGTGCACTTGGCAACCCTCCAGGCACTGATCTCTTTTCCCTTTATAGCCCCTTCGCCCTGCCAGCTGCGGTGCCCATGGAGTCCATCGGTGGCTCTGCAAGGCTCTGTCCTCGCCTCGCGGCTCAGATTGCAGGATGAGGGTTTTAGGAGGAGGCTTTTAAAAGATTCAGTTCCCACAAAGACCCAGGTGCTGGCCAGGCACTTCTGAAAAATCTGCCCAGTGGTCGTTTATTTTCTGTTGTTTGTGTGCAACTTTCACGCAAGAAAACGAGAGAGAGAAAACATTAGAATAAATAAAATAATAGTAAACAATATGATTGTAAAACTCTCAGCGTTTGGTGTGGGGCCCCAGGAGAACCTAAAACTACTCTCAAGGCTTTAAAAAAAGAAAGACTAGTTTTCAGGTTGACATTATCGCTTTTAAACTAATCCCTCTCCCAAGTGAGTTGGCAGATCCTTAGTAAGACATGCATATTGCTCATAATAATGACACATAGTCTTTGGTGATGTTATATAGCCTCTAGTCTATACTCATTAGTAGTCTATACTCATTGGTGCTGATTCTGTTGCCTGCAAGGACCAGAATTTCCAAAGACAGAGTCATCTCCTTTTCTGTAGGCCCTGCTCTGGCAAACATTTATGCATAAGTGTAAATTTATTAATATGAATAGTGGCATAGGCGATACTGAAGAACTACACGTAAGTAGTTCTAGTATGTGCCTAGTTACCGGCAGTTTTTCAGAACTGGGGCCACACACACTATCAGTGGTTTTCTCGACCACTACTCACGCATAGCTGGGTTGCAGATTTATGTATAGTGTATGTTCTGTGTGCAGATAACTGTTACACCCCATACAGGTATAGTGATATACCATGTGATAAATTGTATTCACCGTGAACCGTTTGACAGCCATACCTGCCTTCTGTTCATTAATCTCCCTCTTTGGGATTTAGTCTGTCATTCCAACCATCTGAACAGCTGTAGTGAAGTGCCACTTTTTAAAATCAACAAACAGAGGAATGTTTGTTTCTGGAGTTGTGCTTTTTAAAAAATAAATTTAATAGGCTAAATTCAATCTTGGTTTAAATATTGAAGTCAGTGGAGTTGTACCTACATGCACTAGAGCTGGAGTGACCTGATATATATAAATTAAATATATAACCTGCAATTATTGGAAACAAAAATATGTATATTAGAGAGAAAATGTATTGTTAAGAAATGAAAATGTTGTGATGCTTTTGCTGGAAGGTATCCACAGAGTTGCACATTTTGGCGTAATGTCACAGGAATATTTTACTTTTGACAATATCAGTGATTTGCAGAAGCATGGATTTAGAGGTGGGAGCGAGAAAGTCTCTGAAATAAATATTTTTGTAAAAAATAGTAGTGATCTTTCTATCCAGTTATTTATAAACCAAGATTTTATGGTCTAGTATAGGTGGTAATATTCTTAAATTAAAATCCCATTTAAATACTATTTTGTTAGTTTTAAGATAATTCATAAAATTGTGGTGGTAATTTGACTTCATCAAAACTAGAAGGTTGTCTCCAGGAACACACTCATCTTAAACCACTTAAAACTGTAGTAATAAGCACCAGAAAACTTCATGTTCCAGGCTTCTGGGCAATAGCATGAGTGCTGCCTAGGCAAGTGGAAGTGTCCTTGTTTGGCAGGCAGGAAACTTGACAACAGAGTTGACTGGTAGTGGGTGACACCTTGGAGACCGTCATTCTCCATGGTCTTTCCAAACTCCTCCCAAACCCAAGCTTTCGCTTCAATGACCACTGTCGCCACAGCACTCTCGCCAGGGTGAAGGTTGGGTCTGATGCAAGAATGGCAGCAAGAGAGAGAGACCATGATGGACTGGCCTTCTGCAGTGGAAACTGGCTTTAAATTTTTTCTTTTTATTTTGGGTTTTATGTTTGCAACAAAAATTTAATTTGTGCATAATTATAAGTATATATTTTTATTTTTTGTGGTATCACACGTTTTCAGTTAAAGATAAAAAGGCCTTTATTAGGTTTATTTTAAAATTGTAAATGGCTGATCCCTCAGCCGAATGAGTTGTTATCCTTATGGCATAACTTGCCAGCTACGGGGCATTAAAAATCTTGAAAATCCACACTGATCAGTTACACTGTTCAAAGAAAAAGCATATTATTAATATTTTGCAAAATGATTTTGTTGGGGTGTTTTCTAAAATGCTTGTTAAATTATGAATTTAAACTGTACTGAAACAGTGCAATTTCTGGGAATGAGAGGATTTTCTCAGGAGTTTATACTTGAATATGCAGAAATAGCTGTTCCCTTACATACTTGAATTAAAAAAGGTACTGGAACTCAAACCTTCAATTGACTGAAGCAGTCACTAAATTGAAATGGGCATTAGTCTCGGCTCCTGTATTGGTTCAGCATGACTATTCACAATCATTTGTGTTAGAACAAGATTCTACAGAAAAAACACTGGCAGCTGCCTTGGGTCAGCACAGGAATTCAATTGTCTATTGGAGCCCAATTGTTTATGCATCTCAAGTATTAACTGCAGTAGAACAGAAATATTCTTAGTGTAAATAACATATGGTGGCTACATTTTGAACCTTTAAGCATTTTGCTTATATTGCCTTTCATAGACTCATAGAACTGGAAGGGACCTTGAGAGGTCATCTAGTCCAGTCCCCTGCACTCATGGCAGGACTAAGTATTATCTAGACCATCCCTGACAGGTGTTTGTCTAACTTGCTCTTAAAAATCTCCAATGATGGAGATTCCATGACCTCCCTAGGCAATTTATTCCAGTGCTTAACCACCTGACAGGAAGTTTTTCCTAATGTCCAACCTAAATCTCCCATAATGTAATTTAAGCCCATTGCTCCTTGTCCTATCCTCAGAGGTTAAGAACAACAATTTTTCTCCCTCCTCCTTGTAACAACCTTTTATGTACTTGAAACCTATTATCATATCCCCTTTATCTTTTCTTTTCCAGACTAAACAAACCCAATTTTTTCAATCTTCCCTGATAAGTCATGTTTTCTAGACCTTTAATCATTTTTGTTGCTCTTCTTCGGACTTTCTCCAGTTTGTCCACGTTTCCTGAAATGCGGCACTCAGAACTGGACACAATACTCTAGCTGAGGCCTAATCAGTGTGGAATAGAGTGGAAGAATTACTTCTCATGCCTTGCTTACAACACTCTTGCTAATACATCCCAGAATAAGGTTTGCTTTTTTTGCAACAGTGTTACACTGTTGATTTATATTTAGCTTGTGATCCACAATGACCTCCAGATCTCTTTCCGCAGTACTCCTTCCTAGGCAGTCATTTCCCATTTTGTATGTGTGCAACTGATTGTTCCTTCCTAAATGGAGCACTTTGCATTTGTCCTTGTTGAATTTCATCCTATTTACTTTAGACCATTTCTGCAGTTTGTCGAAGTCATTTTGATTTTTAATCCTATCCTTCAAATCACTTGCAACCCCTCCCAGCTTGGTATCGTCCACAAACTTTATAAGTGACCTCTCTGTGCCATTATTTAACAGAACCGGACCCAGAACTGATCTCTGTGGGACTCCACTTGTTATGCCCTTCCAGCATGACTGTGAACCACTGATTATCAATACCCCACACACCCTAGTACAATTCTTATTTCCCTTATTAAGGGAAACCCCCAAAAAGATTAATCGGTTAATTAATCACAGTAATGATTAAAACTGGAAATTAGAGTAGAGCTAAGGAAATAATGTATGTACCCATTACAATGCATACATTCAGAAACATTCAATAAACTTTAAGAGACATCCAAATGGGGAACATGCCTAGCCTCATCACCAGTGAATATTTGCTGGATTGATATAGGAATGAAACACAACTGCTCACAGAGATTGTTGCCACAGCTAGGTTTCCCAGGATATCAGTGTTACCAATTTACAGAACATTTGCAGGTTTGTATTTCGCTTTCCTTCCAATAATTGAAAAGAAGGATGTTTATGAGAAAACAGTATATGTTCACTTTGTAGGAGTCCTTGAAGACTCCATTTTTAAGGGAAGTGTCAAAGTCTCCCAGATACTAGTAAGACACATGGAAGATGGCAAACACCAGTGTTCCCTCTAATTTTTTACGTCCATGTGTGGAATGAATTTTGTTATGTGAGACACACGTCACCTTCATATTGGTGCACATAACAAAATTCATGTGATGGGGTATTTTCAGTTTACATGATTTAATGATTTTTTTTTTTAAAGAATTGCCATAATGGGCCAATGTACACATCAAAAATATGCTAGACTGCTTTATACAGGTACTGAGTAAGGAGGAAAAGAAAAGTTCCCGATCTCAGCAGTTTAGTGTCTGAAATTACACTTAAGTACAAATCCATAACAAATGACGGTGTATATGCATGTCTAACAAAGCTTTTAACAACCAACCCACCTGTCTTCCGTGATATATTGACGTTGGTAAAAAGTTCTCGTTGTCCTGTAGCATTGGAGTGATGATAGTTTTTCCATAACATAAAAAACCAAAACCAAAATCCAGCATACACTTACAGCAAAGCAGTCTCTTGGACTTGTTATAGGTAAAACCAAATGGCCCAAATGGTATTAAAACATCTACATCAGACTATTCTTTATTGATTTGAAGGGGGTCTAAGAACAACATATGTGGACACAGTCACAGTATGTAATCAGCAGCAACAACAGGCGGAAATAGAACACTTCTAGTCTAGCTAACTGGATCTAGATTTCAAACAAGATAGCTGTTACTCATATATTACAATAGTTTAATAATGTTTGCAGGGTTGTTGCAGTCATGTTAGTCCCAGGATATAGGAGAGAGAAGGTGAGTGAGATAAGATCTTTTATTGGACCAACTTCTGTGGTGGATGAGACAGAGGCCTGGTCTATATGCTAGGAAAATTAGGTTGTTTACTAAAGGAAGCTACTGATACCATAGCATCATGAGTTCCTTTACACTTTACGTATGTTAATACAGTACTATATTTGCTAAAAGTTCAGGCTTGATGTAGGATATAATAATTGACGAGGCCTAATTCTGAAAACCCCTGCTCATGAGACTAATTTCATTTAAATCTATGAGAAAATTGAGATGACATCAGAACTGAGTCTGTTTCATCACAGTTAATTAGTTATTCTGTGATGAAATGCACCATAAGAACTAGTGCTATGAAATCTCATCAGAAAGAGACTATGGGACAACAAATACTACCAAAAATGTCAGAACTGAAGTTGTTAGAATCCTTTATATAATATATATAATCTTAAAGAGATTTACTGTTCCGTTTATAGACTTGACTCTAATGATTACCTAATAATTCCCAAAAGAGAACATATGCCTGCAAATGTATTATATAGTGTTCTTGGTATTGCCAATTATACTCTTTAGTAGAAATTAATTAATATGACCAATTTTGGACTACAAGTTATTTTTAGTTCACTTTTTTTAACTGTCGGTAATGAGCTAGAGTCTAATAAATTGGGCTCATAGCTGAGGTCATTAGGAAAAAAACAGATTTATTTCTCCCTCTTCTAACTATTAAAAAGTTCATAACATATTTTTTGATAATGCTGTGTTTTGTACAGTACTAGCACACAACCTTTTATCTTTTGAGTGATTCCAAATTGTACATTTTTTTCAGCACTATTTAAATGCATCTCTTTCCAGCATGAATGTCAGATTCTGCTTCATAACTGAGGTTGAAAGTGGTATCTGATTTATTATCAGCCTGATTCTTTTTTATTTTTCAACCTCCCCATTGCATTCCCTCCATTCTTCTTAGAGAAGAATTTTGTCCTAAAAGATTGAGGGAAGCTATGAAGATCATATTAAAAGTGCTGAGGAAGAAAGAATGAAAAGCAGTAAGAGAAAATAATATAAGAAAGATATTAAAATGATTTCAGAGTACAATAAAAAGCTTTCATTCAATCAGCTGATGGTCCCCATGTGACTGTTTCTGGTTTCAGCCAAATTCATTTAAGAAATAGTGGTGAGTATACAGGGTCAGTCTTTGGAGGATGTAGTTATGAGTGCCCTTATTTTTGGGATCTCTTAAAAATGTCAGTTCAAAGTCAGCTACCTTTAAAAAAAGAAAAGAAAAGTAAACTCCTAACCCCATAAGTTGTTTTCTCAATATAAAGTAAATGACAGGGCTGAAAATTAGGGTAACCCCCCCCCCCCCCCCGAGTTGCTAGTTATTTTTGCCAGTGTGGCTGATCAACCGTCCCGTGGCAGTGAAGCATCCAAAAGTATTCCAAGTCTGCCACTCAGTATTCTGAGGGCATATGCCCTCTGTGGTGGCGGATATCCATTCCTCCCCATCCCCTCATTTTAGTCTTCCAGGGCCAGCTTTGATACCCCTGGGTCACTGATTTTTTTTAATATTTTTTGGATGAGAGGGGTGAGTGGATTTTTTTTTTTTACTGGGTTTTAACTGTGGGAGGAACTCTCTAGGATTCTGTTGGCGGAGTTAGAGCAACTGTAAACTCTTTTCAGCTGCTGGCTAGCAGTTGAATTGGCTTCTCCTCTGAGTTGCGGACTTGACATCTTGCCACAAGTACAGGATAAGTTCAGTGGAGGCCCAGTGACAGGCTTCTAGCACATAGTGGATTGGGGAAGAAGGGAGGATTTGGCCTCTTGCTGTCCTCGGAAGCAGGCACGACTTGTGGCAGGGGATGAACCCCAGGAAAGGGAGAAACAAGAGACTGGGGAGAGAGCCTCAGAGGGAGCAGAAGGGGAGTGAACTTAAATGGAGGAACAGAGTGATAGGGAAAGACAGGCACAGAGAGAGAGAGAGGGGAGGACTGGAGAGAAGGTAGAATACTGAGTGAGATCCAGGGAGCTAGAGAGAACAGAAGAGGAGGAGAGACAATTGAACACACAGAGTAGGGAGATGGACACAACAAATAGGACAAAAGAGAGAAAGAAAATGAGGGAGAAAACAGAAAATGGTGTGGAGAGTGATAGAATGGATCTGAAATGGGAGGAAAGAAAAAGGGAATGAAGAAGGAGAAGCAAGGAAAAACTTAAGAAAACTTTTAGGTCAGTGAATTCTGTTTGTTATGCTTTATTTTTTATTATTCTGGCAGATGTTATGTATCTCTAAATTTTGGGAGTAGGATGGGCTGACCATTTTGACCACTTCTGTTATGTTCATATTGTTGGCAATTTGGATTCTGCAGTTAAAGAACTCATGAAAAAGACAAAAATAAAATTTGAAATTTAGCTGAGCAAACAGAAAACCTGCTTCATTCTTTGGAGATTTGTCCACTGAAGAGTTTTTTTCCCCCAGATCTTGCTTGCTTTGGGAATACCTCGGCTCTTTTTCTTCTTCAGGAGAGATCTGAAGATTATCATTTCTCTCTTTTCTTATTTTAAATAAGTTAGGGGAGGGGAGCTAGGCCTGTACTTTTATAGATGCGTATAGCATATGTCCCACATTTTAGTTTTATACTATGTTGATGTAAAAAAAATCATGATGAGGCAGGAAGGGATACCCTATTTGTCTTGGGCATTTGTAGAATGCTGTTCACCATAGAATCTGTTGAATACAGAGGCAGGCCGAAGCGGTTTCCTTTCTTTGACTAACATACTGTCAGAGAGATCATAGATCTTAGGAACTTTGTGCTGTGAAACTTTTACCATATTATCAGAAATACAATTGTTCTAGTGTAGTTTAGGACTGTAGCAGTGATTATACATTTAAATTTTGTCAGAAACAAAATGGGAGTTTTTGGTTGTCAAATTGTCTCTCTCAACACAGGTACAAAGGCACGTGAATAGGAAGTACTTAAGATGTGGGCATTCAAACTGAAAAACCAAAGAACTGTATTATGTAAACAAATAGTAATAAATATTTGCTGTCAATATGTGCTCAGGTAACATTTATGCTGCAGTATCTCTGGAATTGCTTTTATCACCATAATTATATGCTAGGGTGAAATTTCAATGTCAAGCTGTTTCCTTGTATTTTTTGGCGTCTAATGGATTAAAATTCTTTTTGTTTCAGCATTGATGAAGAGATATTATATGATAGTAAAATACTGTGTAATGTTCTTTGTCTTGTGATCTCCATGCCAGTACACCTGTAAAATGTTTTTCAAGGTGGAGAATAAATAGATCAAGGATTGGAATTACATCTTTAGCAGTTAGAGCAATTAAAGGGTAAAATTGTGGGTTGGGGGGGGGGTTGCCAACAATTTTTGAAAAATGTTTCTAATAGTTAAAATATTACAGTTTAAAATAATTGCTTAGAATGATAATAGGGGCTACTTTACTGAAATCATAAGTTTTCCTGGTTTCAGGGCAGTGGTGACAAACCTTTCTGTCTCCAAAAAATAACACTTCATAGTTGTCAGGTGCCAACCTTTCCGGTGTTTGTTTTCCCGTTCTCACCCTTTCATTCTGACTCGGCTTCCATCTTTCCCTTTGTTTAGGGGCAGGGATAGCAGTACAAATGCATGTACCTCATGTACTCAAGTTTAAGTTTCTGCTTTCTGTTCTGTTTATGCAAATATTTTATCTCACATCTTTGAAAAAACAAATACATTTAAAGGTAATCCATTCCCCTCCTAAGTATTGTTTTCCTCGTAAGTAAAGTCCTCATGATGAAGCCCACAATGGATGAAATTTTAAAAAATGTTTTCACCCGGTTATCTATTTTTAATATATATTAAGGTGTCTTGGAGGCCATATAAGTGCTTAGATGTAGATAAATATGAAAAAATGAACTTGTGCAGAATCACTACTTGAATCCCATCTGTCAGGTATTTCCTTGTTTGGTTGACTGTTTTTTTTTCTCCTGGGGTGTTGTGGATTTTATCTGATTCTGGTATGCGGCGTGACCTGTGAAGGGAGGCTTGTGCTCAAACTAGGGACAGAGCCTAGGCTTAGTGTGCAGTGTAGTCATATCCCCCAGAAACTCTGAGAAAAAGCATATCAGTTAATCAGACAGATTCACGAAGATTAAGAGCAAAAGTCTTAATGTTTTGTGGTCACTGAAGAGTTGAAACTCTGATGTAGAAGGCTTTGAGCTGGCTGCAAACTGAATTTCACTACTGTAAAAAAAATTTCAAAGTTTTGGAAATTTTGTTAACCTGAATCGGGCTGAAAAGCCAAACCCTGGACATTTTTTGTGGAAGTGAAATTCTGCAATATTTCATTTTGGAAACACTGAAATATTCCCACTGTGGGAATGTTTTGGTGTTTTCAAAGCAGAATATCCTCCCCAGGACACTGGAATGCCTGGCTCCATGAGCTCTGCCTCTGCAATAGCCCATTAGGTGAGCTGCTGAGCTCCAGCCCCATAGCATCCCACCAGGTGGGCGTCTGAGGAGACAGGGAGGTGGGTGAGTGGGTGAGCAAGAAACCAGACAAGTTTCTGTTGGAATTTTTGTAGAAACTGACAGGTTTCCATGGAAAATTTCAAATGTGAAGAATCAGCATTTTCTGAGTGAAAAACGTTGTCTTGGAAAATTTCCAACCACCTCTCATGACAGTTTCAGAATTTCTGGTTATTTTCAGACTGGCACTATGCATGCAGAGCTAAGGTTGCTTGAGTAATTGGATTATGTGTGTATTTGCATACCTTCAGATAGTTTGGGAGTTGTTGTAAAGTGGAAACTTAACTTGGAATTTCCAAGCTTTCTAGTGTTTCTGTCATTTGAGGAAACTCCAGCATTCTTTTTAGAGGGTTTTTTGGCTGAACTAAGTGACACATTCTTTCAAACTTAACTCCAGGTTTACAAAGTTTTTGCCTGGGAATTTCTTTGATTTTTATTTGATTAGGGGAAGAGTGTGAGCAATGGAGGTGAGAGTTGAATAGGTCTCTTACAAAACTCTTTGAACTGGAGGTAATATATTATGTAAAGATAGAAAAATCTAGCTTACTTTAATTGTAAAAACAAATAACTGAGATAGCAAACTGACATGTGAAATAAAAACGTGATCATGATGATAACCATTTAAAGATTTGTGGAGAAACAAATATTTATTGAAAATAAAAACCAGGTTTAAGGGCCCTAATGCTGACTTTTGGAAATATAACCATGTTGTGGTATTTGGAATACCCTATGTCCTGTACAGTAGATATTGTTTAAAATTGCTTGGGAACTGGAGCTTGCAATTGTGAGTTTGGAATGTCCTGCGGATAATTAAGTTGTGGTCAGGTTTTAGAAAAATAAAAAGTTCTCGAACTATGATTTTATAAACATGCTACAATAACATTTCTTTATATTTAACAGTTTCTTGTAGAAAGCTGATACTCTCACGAGGCATTGATTAAAGGTAAAACATCAAGAAAGAAAAAATATTAAATTAAAACTTCACTTAGGATGTTGACAGTTGGCTTGTAATATTAAACAGATGTGCATGTTCTTGGGATATTCTTTCAGAACTTGGTTACAAAGGTTTTATTTTTAAATGAAAGCTACAAATTTTTGATTATTTTTCATTTATTTTTTCTTCAGCTTTTATTCTATATTGTACTCTAGACAGATCCACCTGGATAATATATGTAGTATAATTTTTGTTGTATTATTCGGGGAGGTGAAGAGTTTCACCACGTAGATTTAAATTGGAGTACAGCAGATTTCATTATCTAAAGGATTTATTGAAAGTGTTCAAAGATTTGTAGGCCAACTTGTACTGGGAGATGTGCAAATACTGCTTTTATTGACTTCATCGTAAAGTACATGAGAGCAGAACCTGGCCTATTTAAGCTATACTGATTGAAGAAACTGAAATAATATTATGTTTTTAAACCTTAAGATTTAATTTAAAAATCTAGTTTAATAAAATAAGCAGGGAAATATTGAGTAGAAGTAGGGAGATGATGTTGTCACTGCATATGGCATTAATGAGGCAGTGGAATACTGTGTCCAGTTCTTCTGTCCACTTTTAAAAGGATGTTGAAGAATTGGAAGGGGTTCAGAAAAAAGCTGCAAGAATCATCTGAGATCTAGAAATCTTGCAGTGAGATACTAAATAAGTCAGCATATTAGCTTATCCAATAAGAGGTTCGGAGGTGACTTGATTGTGATGTAGAAGCTTCTGTGGGGGAAGATTTCTGATTGTAGAGGGCTCTTTCATCTCTCAAAGGCATAACATGATCCAGTGGCTGGAAACTGAAGTTGGACAAATTCCGACTAGAAATAAAGTGTGTATGTTGAACAATGAAGGCAATTAATCTTTGAAACCTAGAGATGTAGTAGATACTTCATCTCTTGAATTTTTTAATTCATGATTGGATATCTTTCTAAAAGGTCTGCCGTAGTTCAGCCAGAAGGTGTGAGCCTGATGTTGGAGTTACTGTGTGAGATTCTGTGGCCCGTGTTATTTAGCAGGTCAAACTACATCTATCTGCCTACGGTACTATGGTCCCCATTATTATTCAGAATGCCTCACTGTCTTTAATGTAGTTATCTTCATAACATCCATGGAAGAAGGGAAGTACTATTATTCCCACTGTACTGATGTGGAACTGAGGCACAGAGAAATTAAATTACTTGCTCCAGGTCTCACAGGAAGTCTATGGCAGAGTAAAGAATTGAACCCAGGTCTCTTGAGACCCAGGCAAGTGTTGTAACCCTGGGACCATCCTTCCTCTGATCACAAGCATAATGTTCTAGTCTGGCCTTAGAAGTTATGAATCTATGAATGTTCTGTCTTCATTTTAATAATAAGAGAAGTAGGCAACGATGCATTAATTTAAAGCATTTCTAATGTAGCCGTACTGGTCTTGAATTTAGTCTTGTACCTAGTTTAACTGTCAGTTGTAGAAAGCTTTATTTTCTGTAATAGTTTGGTATTGTGGTTTCTTCCTACATAAATATAAGTGGAGATACTCAAATCCAAAGAGTATTTAATCGTTTTATTTCAGCTGAGAAGCGAGGGGGGGTGGGGGAATTAAATAATTATATCCTTTGAACTGCTTTGGTCTTCATACCATCTCAGTTTCATACATGTATCAGGTATCCCTTTCTTGTGTATTCTACTTCTCATTTCTCTTAAAAAGATCATGATATTCAATTCTGCAATAAAATAAGGGCAACTGGCTGATTAAAATATGAATTTTGTTTTATTCAATGATATTCTTTCAGTTTCCTTACCTTAATTTCTCACTTTGCTTAAAAACCCATTGTATAATATTACAGATGGGAAATACTTATGAAAACACAGATGCTGCATCTGTATTTTGATTACAGAATCAAAGATGTAAAGAATCAAGAGAACACTGTAAGAACTTATCTAAGAATTAAACAGTTTGAATAAAATCTGACCTTGCATATAATTTTATTTCATATTTACCATTCTTATGCTTTGTGGCATATAAAGTGCACTATACTCTGGTCTATGACGGTAGCATTGTTTGAAAATTTCTTGTCTCCGTCCCAAAATTACAGTCATTTTAGATGTAGTTTGTGAGTTCACACAGTCCATTTGGAATACTACTTAGCATAATTTTATTGTGTAGGAAAAATAAAATGTACATTTTTTTAAAAAGAAAGTTTTTTTTTCCCTTAAGAATGATGGGCTGAAAAGAAGCCTTTTCCTTTGTTTCCTAGAATGGAGGGGGAGATGTATTTTTATATGTTTATTTTAAACAATGCTACCCCATATAGATAGTCACGTGAACATTATTCCAGTTGTAATGAAATGTAGTCGAAAGCACCCAGGAGAGATCTAGGAAATAATATGGTTACAAATATTCATTGTCTAAATCTGCTCTGGAGTGCATGTGAGTAGTTGCCATAACACCAATAGGTGTCATTCATGCACGTCTGAGGGCCAGATATGGCTAAGAGTGGCTGTGTTGTCAATGTTTTTGAATAACTATGACTACAAAAAAGAAAGCAAAAGAAATCTTTTAAGATTCTTCATCTTTTTGAAATTTTTTTTGCTTTGTGTTTAATTTTGTTACTTGTATGAGGGCATTTTCGTGGACAGAACGCTTTTTAACTCCTAAAACATAACAACTACTTTATACATATTGTGCAGCAATTAAATTAATCTTCGAAATATAGTAGTAGAACAGGGGTAGGCAACCTATGGCACGCGTGTCGAAGGCAGCATACAAGCTGATTTTCAGTGGCACTCACACTGCCCAGGTCCTGGCCACCGGTCTGGGGGGCTCTGCATTTTAATTTTAATTTTAAGTTAATCTTCTTAAACATTTAAAAACCTTATTTACTTTACATACAACAATAGTTTAGTTATATATTGTAGACTTATAGAAAGAGACCTTCTAAAAACGTTAAAATGTATTACTGGCAAACGAAACCTTAAATTAGAGTGAACAAATTAAGACTCGGCACAGCACTTCTGAAAGGTTGCTGACCCCTGTAGTAGAATCTTACTGGTTTCGATGGGACTTTGTCACTATATATTACACAATCCATGCATTAGAACATTGGTACGTTTTTGTCTTAGAAGTTGTATGATGAACATTATTCTTGTATATTTTAAAGCATCTTTCCACTTAAGCTTTTGTAGTAGCTACCTCGAAGTTCAACAACCAGGGTTTGGCCCTTAATGAGAAGAATCATTTGAAAGTAACATGATTAAAATATTAAACATTTAAGTTCCCTGAGTAAATGCCATTCTTTCCAGCCTCTCTCAGCATCCTGTATGGAGATAAGAGGGTTTATATTAACATATTTGATATTATCCTTATTACCAGTGCTTAGATCCTAAATCTTTGATGAAATACTTTCTGAAAGCTTGTCTACAAAAATTAATGTGAAATAAGGCAGTGGATTAACGATGTCTGATTAAGTCTACTTTATTCCAGAATAAGAGTGCCTTATTTCAAAGGATTAAGATCATGTGTAATAAAGCACTCTTATTCCAGAATAAGAGCATCCACACATGGAAATTAGGGAGTTATTCTGGAATAGCTATTCCTATGTAGACAATCTTGTCTGATCCTGCAAAAGCAACTGCTTGAGTGTAAGAGTCAGCGCAACCAGATCTCTTCATGGGATAAGGACCTACATGTATTTTTGCTCATATACAACTCATTTGTATTTTATTTGGAAGATTATTATATAGAACAAAAAGGCTGAAGTGCAACTTCTGAGATATTAATAGTAAAATATAAAAATCTACCCTATTTTATTTAAATAATCTTTCCCTTTATGTGTTGAGGCTGCAGTCTTTGCTGCTACATAGCATTCTGATTGGTTATTGTTAAATTATTTGTACTACAATAATGGCCAGGATTCCCAAACAAAATCAGGGCTCTACTGTGCTGGGCACTAACAAGCATAGAATAACAGGAAGCTAGATAGTCTCTTTTGTGAACTGCTTACAGTCTAAATAGACAAGACAATCAAAGGGTTACGGGGGAAGGATATATGAAATCCTGGCCCTATTGAAGTCAGTGGCAAAATTACCATTGACTTCAGTGAGGACAGGATTTCACTCATGAAATACAGGCAAAGTAAACAGTGATGGTCAGCAGATGGCATGTCATGTTCCACAATTTTTCTTGTTGATTTGAGGGGTGAGGTGGTTCACTGGAAGGGAAACCTCACTGTTAAAATGTGTTTAAGATTCATTTCTGTAATACGCTTAAGCACAAGTCTAACTTTAAGCATGTGAATAATGTTTAAAAGTAGGAATGTGTTTACATACCTTACTGAATTGGAACCTAGAAGAGAAGTTTTATCAGTTACTGAAAAGCCTGTCTTTTATCAATTACTGTAGGGAGTTGGTCTGACTGCTGTTATGAGCAAAAGCATTCATGGTTTAATTGGATAATTTATTGATTCCTGTGTAGATATTTTTCACCTTAAAAGATGGCATTTCTAAAAGTTTCTATATACCAGTTGCTGAGTAAAATTTTCAGTTTTCCAAAAAAGTGCAATTTTCAAAATATGTAAGAGATGTAGCTATTAACCTACATGCACGTTTATAATACTAGAAAATGGGCAGTTTATTTACATTCAAAGACAGGATCTGATAGGCCCAAATTGCTTAAAACATCAGTTATTGAAGATATACCCCTGGGAATTTGAGAAACCATTTAACAGATGAAAGTACATTTTGAAAAGTTCAACATTACAGGCAATCATAAAATGAATCAAAACAGTGCTTTCCTCCATGAAATGTACAGAGCCCATCTGTGTCTAATCCAGTAATTACAGACAGAGTTCAATTACCTTTTCAAACTTGGAACAGACTGGAGACTAGGCAGTGAACAAATATAGGGTTTTGTCTAGACCTCAATTGACCGCAATCTAAAACTTGAATATATATCTATTTTTTTTTTTTTTTTGGTTTGGTTTGGTTTGATAGCTCTTAAAGGATTCATTTTGCTACCTAGTTGCTAGATCATGAAAGCTCTTGTTGCCAGGCACAATGCTAGCTACTGGTCTTAATCCCTTTTAAGTTAAGAAGTCTGCACCTAGTAGTAAGAGTTTTGCAGGATGGAGACCTACTATTTTATTTTCTCAACATTGATTTAATACATTTTAACAACAAAAGCTTTTGTTAATCAGCGGTTACAATTCTATGTCTTTTTTTAACAGTGCAGCCTTTAGTTGAGACTTTAAGATGTACTAGATTAAGTTTTGAAGAGTTGTAACAATATTTTTAAATTCTATAGTGCAGTCACATAACAAGATATTACATCCTGAGAAAATAATTGTTGGTTTAGTCTGAAAAATGTAATCACGATAGGCTTTTCAGTTGCCTAACTTGCCTATTGGCACTGATCAGAAACCAGGATAAAAAATTCAGATATTTCACCTAATTATTAGTTTCAGGTGGGATTCTGGATAAAAGCGGATTATAACCAGAGCAAATTGGCTATACATTCAGTCACATAAGTATATTCAAAGAACAGGCTCCACTGCTCCAAATTGCAAAAGTTAATAGAGTCTGCCAAGTCCTAGGTCAGACAGCTTTTGTTATCAGCTCACAAAGTATATAAATCACCAGTTCATTATCTTTTCTTTGGGAAATACATGGTGTGTGCTGCATCGGATAGTAGTAATATTTCCATCCTAACAGTCTGAGTGATTAATAAGGTGGCTTATATATGCATCCATTAATTAGGAAGTGGTCTGTCCCATAAGGATGATATACAATATGCAAACAGATCCTGTTTTACTGTACAGAACGTAACCCTAACAAGTAATGACTCTTGGTGGTAAGATAATTTCATTCATTTCATACATTGATGGCAACAGTGTGAAGAATAAATGTTACGTTTTTAACATATGTTGATAAACAAGAATTTTGCTGAAAAATGCAGAAATAACCTTTGTCAACATACATTATTATGAATTATAGGGGTTTATTGGTGTGCAGATAGTGAGAGAAAGGGATATGGCTATAGTAATAGACACATCCAGTTTAACTTTCTGATTTATAATGGTGTAGTAATCAGTATTGTGTAGTAGTTGGTGTATAGAGTAATTACTGGTAGTTAAGAATGAACCTGGTGATGACTTCTCATGTTCTCAGCTGCCATTTTATAATAAACAAGACAGACTCTTCCCAGGGAATAATCAGCTTTTCTAATGTATTGCAACAGTAGGGCTTTTTTCTTTTTCTTTTTTCATGTTTAAATAGCTTTCCTAGTTGGTAACAAACACCTATTAGCCAGGAAAAAATGATAAAATTGAGATGTTAAATGACTGAAATTGAGGTGTCTAATAAATGGCGAAGGTTATATTTTGGGGTCTGTGTTGTTCAAAATGTATTCTCTCTCTATGCTTGATAAGTGTGGAAAAAGTCGCTTGATGCCAGTTTTGTAAATTAATTAATTGTAGTGCACATTCATAGCTGGGTGTTCATATTTCCAATTTTTTAAGCAAAATATAATACCTAAGACATTATTCCAGAAATGCCGTTGTAATATAGCCATATTACATACCAAAAATTATGTTAAAAGAACATTAATATGGCAAAGTTGAGTTCTGAAAAGTTAGGAAATGCCAGAATTATATATGCTAGTCCTTTATAAAGGTTTTTCTCTGAATGTGCTGAGAACCTGTCTCTCCCCTCCTTGGGCTTCAGTAGGAGTTTCGGGTACTTAACAATGTTGAAATCAGGCAAAACATTGGTTCAGGAGCCTAGCATTAGGCATCTATTTCAAAATTGTGATTCTAGGTATTAAAGTTGAGTGTATAGGTTCATAGAGGTTAAAAATACAAAAGATCTCCTACATCTGTGGTGCTCACCCTGTCATGTGCACCAAAATTTTCTTTTTCATCTCATAGTTTTACAGAACTTCAACCTTCATTAACAAATAATTTTTTTAGCTCTTCATGGTTGCAAAGAGATTATTCTAAAAGTAAACTACAGCAGTGTCTTCCTGAGTCTGTAGACAACCTAAATCAGTAAGTCTGTGATGTCTTGCAGCCTCCATGCAAGTCAAGGTAGTGTAGTTCTGAAGCTTAGTAAAATGTTAAGACTGTTAACAAAAAATGGTTGTCCATTGTGATGGATGTTATGGTAGTTAGAAACAAATAAAGACATTGGTATATATAGTATACAACTTACTAGGTTGCGTATGGCCCATCTATACTACACCTTGACCCCAATATAACACAAATTCGAATATAATGTGGTACAGCAGCACGCTGGTAGGGTGGGGCTGTGCGCTCCTGTAGATCAAATCAAGTTCGATATAACGCGGTAAGATTTTTTTGGCTCCTGAGGACAGCATTATATCCAGGTAGAGGTGTACCAGTCTTTTGGTGCCAGTGCACAATTATTTGCTGTGATTCAGGTTATCTGTGGGTTAACACAATTTTTGTTTGTGGTGTAGATGATACAACATGGTTATGGAAACCAGATTACATTTCATTCTGATACTGCCTGGTGTATGTTTCATCATTTCCTTGATTACATACTCTTGATATTTTTAAAGCAGGTGTACAAAAATGAACAACTATATTTTTAAAAAGAGCAATTCTAGTGTTGATGGGTTTTTTAGTTTGTTTTTAAAAGTGATGGTAAATGTCCTCTGCACCCCCATGGAAATCTTTCCATTGTAATATTTTGGACCAGATTTTCATAAATCTGTCCCTGCAGTTGCATCCACATTTTCCAGACCTCATTTCTGATTGAAATACCGTACATGGATTCAGAATCACTCAGTGCTCTCACATTTTTGGTTTAGCTGCATCCCTTCAACTAAATGTTGAAAATATGACCCTGGTTTCTTGGTGGTGTCATTTCTAAATCTGAAGTAAAATGTAGTAACAAACTACAATGGCTGGATTCCTCCTTACTGCATATTATCCTGTTAAATAGTCATCCCATTCTCCTCTATTTCATGCTTGCTTAGGGGGTCTCTTCCCCCCCCCCACTCCAGTCTTGATTTTTTTGTTCTTTCTCTAATTGTATGTGCTTTTATTTCTGGCTCTGTTTGCTCTATCACACTCTTTTCATGTCTGATTCTCTTGCAGTCTGTGTTTCATGTGGGCTTTGTTTTAGTATATTCCTGTCTTGCCTCTCCTTTTGTCTATGGTCCATTCAGTACCTTTCTGATACTGTGTTTCTTTCTCTGTACTTCCTTTTCTATTAGCGTGCACCATGGAATTAAAAACCACTGATTTAATTGAGCAGTAAAATAATTAAAAATTGGCGTGAGGGTGACTCAATGGCCTGCAGATCTCTGGTCAATGTTCTTATCCTCCCTATACATCAAACAGCAGTCTTTCATTTTTCCAGTTTGTGTGAATGATTATCTTGGATGATGATATGAAAAAGAGGATGGTGTGTATGAATGAAAACCTAATCTGCTGTAGAAATTACTTTCCCTTTCTTGTTGTTTGTTCTCCTCTCCCTTCCTCTCTTTCTCAGCCCTTGCTTTTGTTTTATTTTCCCAACATTCAGAATTGCACACATTTGATTAAAGGTGTGATATTTAACTTGATTTTGTTATACCAGTGCAAAACCATGTGTGGGCTCTCTGTTCTATTTTAATCTGATTTATGTTGATTTAGTTGAACATAAGGAATCTTCTGCCCCTTCCCTTGCAGCTTCACAGCCTAGTAGAGCTCACTGTCACACATTTGTTCCTGATATCCAGCCTATATTTTGCCTTTTGTGAATATCTCTCTATATAACTCAAGTAATTCTTCCTCCATCCTTGGTATATGCTTTCAAATAACTGCAGACTTTTCATATCTCCTCCTCCTGCAACACTGACTTAATACATATTTTGGCTAAGTGATCATTTAGATTTATTTCTTTTTGGTTGTTTTTTGCCAACACTCAGTCCTTGCTCACAGTCCCTCTGCTGCAACTTCTCTTTTACTGTTTTCCTCCCTCCCTCCCTCTTTAGTACAGTATTGCTCTTTTCTCCCCACTCCTATGTTCCCATTACCTCATCCACTCCCTCTTCTCACTGCTCAGATCATCACCCACTCTACAGAATTTTAAAAAAGGGACACACGTCCCAACAAAAGATGGAAGTAAAATGGCCTTTCCTCCCCATCATCCTTTCCTTCTCGGAGGCCCCTTTGTATAGAATGTTGAATGAGAGTCCCTTTCCTCGCCCCCGCCATATGCACTTGTGCTATGCCCCGTTCAGCTGCTGCATGTCTAATTGTTTCTATCCACTCTCACTCCTTTCTCTTGTACCTTCCCTCCGCCCTTCTTTTCCTTTTTGTTGTTTTGCTTTCTGTTCTTCTACCTTGTTTGCATCTCATCCCCAATTACTTCCTTCATTTGCTTCCTCCCTTACCAAAAGGCGACATGATGCTATGAGTTGGAGTGCTCACTGGAGGCTTGGGGCTGGGCATGTGCTCTGACAACCAAACTGTGGGAGGCAGCGTGATCTAGTGGATAAAACACTGGGCTAGGAATCAGAGAAGGGGGGTGTATTCCCAGCACTGCCATCAGAGCCATTACTAAGCATTTTAGTGCCCGGGGCGAGCAAGCATATTTATGCCCCCTACAGGTGACGTGGGGAAAATCATGTGGGATTACACTCTCCTCCCCGCCCCCCACCTTGCATTTGGCACAGAGATTTTCAAACTGTGGGTAGCACGTCCCTAAGGTAATGCGCCCCACAGTTTGAAAACTGTCACCTCCTGCCAGGAGCCAGCAGATCGGAAGCTTGTGGGAGCCACCCGGCCCACTCAAGTCCCTGGCTGTCCGTGTTTTGGGAGCCGGGGCGCTGTATGGGTGCCCAGCAGTCCTCTCTGCCACCTCTGCATGGCCGGATGCTCCCCAGGCAGGGCAGGTGGCGCAGCTCCAAGATGAACCCCTGATATGCTCTTGTGTTTGTCCCGAAGGCGCCCAGTGCTGGCCAGCAACACCCCCTGGTGCTGCCCCCTGCCCACAGAGCCTGGATGCCATGAGATGCTACGCGAGGTGCTCCCTGGAGTACTCATCCTACTTGGGTACCTGCTTCCCAGCAGCCTAGTCACACCCTGCTCACAACCCAGGGACCTGCCATTGCAGCCAGGTCACTCTCCCCACATGCCCTGTGTGCAGAGTCGAACAGCCCCTTGCTCCTCCAGGCTGCCCTGCCCCACCAACTCCGGTAACTGAGGCTGTGAGAACGGAGCAACCCCAGCCTTACTATATTGCAAGTTCCCAAACAGAGGACACTGCTGGGGCGGAGGGGTACAGTTAAGGGTCACTGAAAGGAGTAGTTGTGGGGTGCTGGAGGGATGTCTGTGTACTGGAAGGGATATTTGGGGGGTGCTGGAGTGAGTACAGTTGGAGGTGTTGAAGAGGTACCTGTGGTGGGAATACCCACTGGAGGTAGGGGGCAGTATTGCTCTCTCACAGTGGCAGGGTTACTGGTGCAGACCATGGATGCTGTGCCAGCAGTCTCTCAGTGCCTCCTGCGGGCCTGTCCTCCTCCCCAGAGCTGGGCAGGAGTGTCATTTCAGATTTGCGGGGACAACTTTAACCATGATTCCAGGGACTACTTAGGCACCTGAAAACTCTAGCTTTTTTTGTAGATAACTTAGAAATTAGCTGACCAGAGCACTGTATCTAATTCCTATATAAAGAAAGAAAAAATGTATACAAACAAGAGCTGTCGATTAATCGCAATTAACTCACGCGATTAACTCAAAAATTAATTGTGATTAATCACAGTTTTAATCCCATTGTTAAACAGTAGAATACCAATTGAAATTTATTACATATTTTTAGGTGGTTTTTCAGCATTTTCAAATTGATTTCATATTGATTTCAGTTACAAAACAGAATACAAAGTGTACACTGCTCACTTTATTATTTTTTATTACAAACATTTGCACTGCAAAAATGATAAACAAAAGGAACAGTGTTTTTCAATTCACCTCATATAAGTACTGTAATGCAATCTTTTTATTGTGAAAGTACAATTTACATATGTAGATTTTTTGTTGTTGCATAACTTCACTCAAAAACAAAACAATGCAAAACTTTAGATCCTACAAGTCCACTTAGTCCTACTTCTCGTTCTGCCAATCTCTAAGACAAACAAGTTTGTTTACATTTACAGGAGATAATGCTGCCCACTTCTTATATACAATGTCACCAGAAAGTGAGAACAGATGTTCTTGTGGTACTCTTGTAGATAGCATTGCAAGATATTTACATGCCAGATATGCTAAACATTTGTATGCCCCTTCATGCTTTGGCCACCATTCCAGAGGATGTGCTTCCATGCTGATGACGCTCATTTAAAAAAAATGTTAATTTGTGACTGAACTCCTTGGGGGAGAATTGCATGTCTCCAGCTTTTTTTTTACTTGCTTTCTGCCATATATTTCATGTTATAGCAGTCTTGGATGATGACTCAGCACATCTTCATTTTAAGAACGTTTTCACTGCAGATTTGACAAAAAGCAAAGAAGGTACCAATGTGAGATTTCTAAAGATAGTTATAGCACCTGATCCAAGGTTTAAGAATCTGAAGTGCCTTCCAAAATCTGAGCGGGATGAGGTTTGGAGCATGCTTTTGGAAGTGTTAAAAGAGCAACGCTCCGATGCAGAAACTACAGAACCCAAACCACCAAAAAAGAAAATCAACCTTCTCCTGGTGGCATCTGACTCAGATAATGAAAATGCATCAGTTCACACTGGTTTGGATTGTTATTGAGCAGAATCCAGCATCAGCATGGACTCACGTCCTCTGGAATGGTGGTTGAAGCATGAACGGACATGTGAATCTTCAGCGCATCTGGCATGTAAATATCTTGCGACACCATCTACAACAGTGCCACAAGAACTTTCAGATGACATTGTCAACAAGAAGTGGGCGGCATTATCTCCTGCAAATGTAAACAAACTTGTTTGAGCAATTGGCTGAACAAGAAATAGGACTGAGTGGATTTGTAGGCTCTAAAGTTTTACATTATTTTATTTTTGAATGGAGGATTTTTTGTACATAATTCTACATTTGTAAGTTCAACTTTCATGATACAGAGACTGCACTACAGTTCACTTATATTAGGTGAACTGAAAAATATAATTTTTGTTTTTTACATTGCAAATATTTGTAATAAAAATAAATATAAAGTGAGCACGGTACACTTTGTATTCTGTTTATAATTGAAATCAATATATTTGAAAATGTAGAAAACATCCAAAAATATTTAAATAAATAGTATTCTAGTATCGTTTAACAGTGTGATTAATCACGATTAATTTTATAATTGCATGAGTAATCGCAATTAATTTTTTTTTAATCACTTGACAGCCCTAATACAAACACTTATTGAAGCCATATTTTAAGTTTATATGTAAGTTTAGAACAATCAGGAGATAATACAGCAAAATATTCCTAATCCCAAACCTTGAGGTTCTAATTATGGTAGGCCTCCCGGCCAAGAGAAAGACCTGAAATTATTTTTCTAAAGTGTTCTGATATTTTCTCATTAATGTAGCTGAAGATAGTCCACCGACGGACTCAATTCATTGCAAATGTCATTCCATCCTTCTGCAACACAGGTCCCTAAGTATGTAATATGATTATTGGCAAGCTAATAATACATTGTGTCTGATAAAGACTTGACCTGTTGAAGGGCTAAAAGAACTTTTATATCTACTTGGGTAGGCTCAGATGGAAGGAGTGTGTGCAGGTAGAAAACAGTGTGTCTTGTAATTGGGCTTGGCAGAATTTGATTTTTTTTTTTTAAATTTTTGATAGATATCTGTTTATTTTTAAACTTTTAATTTTTTAGTTTAATTTTCACAGTTGAACAAAATTATGTCAAGCATTTTTTTTCTA
Source organism: Gopherus flavomarginatus (assembly GCF_025201925.1). NCBI lineage: Eukaryota > Metazoa > Chordata > Testudines > Testudinidae > Gopherus > Gopherus flavomarginatus. The sequence continues at coordinate 259,524,011 of NC_066619.1, read as the reverse complement.
TTGATTTAAATTTTCAAAGTTTAAATTGAAAGTTTTGGGAGATTATAGGGGAAAGGTTAGCTAAATATTAAATCTCAACAAATGTTGATAGTAAAAAAATTAAAGCTTTATAACTGTTAGGGTGACCAGACGTCCTGATATTATCAGGACAGTCCCGATTTTAACACATTTGTCCCGCGTCCCAACTGCACATTGGTCGGGATGCCCTTTGTCCCGTTATTGGGGACCGCTCACCATCACCGCCAAAGTCCCGGGGCTGGCATGGTGGTGCTTCCTGGGGTAGCTCCCGGCGGCACGCCTGCCTGCTGGCAGGAGCCTGCAGTGCTGGTAGCCCCTAGGCACAGAGGCAGAGTGGGTCTCCATGTGCTGCACTGGCTCCCTCCTGCCCAATCAGAGCTGCGGGGGTGGGGCTTGCAGGCACCGGCAGCGGGCAGAGATCCCTCACCCCCCCAACCCCACCCAACCCGACCCTAGGAGCCAGAGGAACCTGCCAGGTGCTTCCTGGGAGCCGCCCTAGGTAAGCACCACCGGGACTCCCCACCTCACCACTCTGGCTTCTTCTTCTGGCTCTTAGGGTCAGGGCCCTGTGTGCGGTGGAGAGTGTCACCCTGGGTTCCCGCCAACTCGGGAAGTGCAGTGAGCCAGCGTGGGCTGGGGGACAAGCCGACCCCAGAATGACGGCGCAGTGCCAGTGGGGAGCCGCCATTGCCTGGCTCCGGGTGGCTAGAGGGGGCCCTGGCAGTGCCCCGCCTGGCAGACTGCGTAGCTCCGCTCCCCGCTCACTGCGCGGACAGCTCCCTGTGGGATGTGGACTCCAGTGTCAGGCGCCATGCGCACAAGTGGGATAAATAGCTCCCTGGCCCCCGCCTCGCCGCCCCCACGTGGCCGCCCTGCCCGGCCTGCTGCCCACCAGCAGCCATGACCCAATGAGGGCGTTTGGCCGGGGCTTGCAGCCTGCAGTGGCCAGAGGTAGGGAGGGCACTAAGGGGGTGCAGCAGAAAGCAGGGGTGCCTTGCTGTGGTGCAGTTTCCCATGTGCCCCCCACACACACTGTCTCCCGCAGTGGGAGTGGGGCGGTTATAAAACCAGGCGGGAGAGTCAGTGATGGTTATAAAGCCAGGCGGGAGAGTCAGTGGCCACTTTGGGTGAATCTGCACCGCAGTTTAAGCTCAGGGTTAGTGGGACTTGAGTCAGCTGAGCTGTGTTAGGGAGCCCTGTGCTTAGGGTGACCAAAGGTCCCAGTGTTAGAGGCTTTGTCTCATATAGGCAATTATTCCCCTCCCCCACCCACAGCCCCTCCAAAAAAAGTGTCCCGATTTTTTACACTTACGCTCTGGTCACCCTAATAACTGTTAAAACACAAATTGTCGAGATCACATCTAAACTGTAAGAAAATCAATCTCTAAGGTCTGAAAAAGCATTTTTCTTACTTTGCATATCTGTAAATTTTCATTATTATTAATGGAAATATTATTCATTTGTGTATGTTGTTAAATTGACATTGACTAACAAAAAAAATAATCCTTGTAAGTCTATGTACAATTGACTTGATCATAAAATCCATATAAATTAGAAATGGAAAAGACTACTGGGGTCAGCTGCCTGTGAGTTTAAAATTATTCCCTGCTGTATGTTTGTCATAAACAGATAGCTAAGGGTTAATGTCTCTTTCTCACCTGGAAAGGGGTAACAAACAACACCTGACCAGAGGAGCAATCAGGAAACAAGACTTTTTCAAATCTGGGTGGAGGGAAGTTTTGGGTGTGAGTCCCTTGTTCTTGGTCTGTTCTCTTTCTGGGCTCTGAGAGTGACCACAGGAATCTCCAGGCTTTCTAATCTTCTGTTTCCAAGTTGTAAGTACAAGGATAGTAAGACAATAGGTTTATATTGTTTTTTTGTATTTACATGTGTGTAGTTGCTGGAATGTTTTAAATTGTATTCTTTTTGGATAAGGCTGTTTATTCATTTTTTCTTTTAAGCAATTGACTCTGTATATTGTCACCTTGATACAGAGACCATTTTTATGTCTTCTTCTTTCTTTTTACATAAAGCTTTCTTTTTAAGACCTGTTGGATTTTTTTTTTAGTGGGGGCTCAAGGGGATTGAGTCTGCAGCTCACCAGGGAATTGGTGGGAGGAAGAAGACGGGGGGAAAGGGAAAATCTCTTTGTGTTAGATTTACTAAGCCTGACTTTGCATACCCTCTGGGTGAGGGGAGAATGAGATTTGATCTCTCGGTACTTGTGTTTCAAGGACTGGAAGCAGGGAGTATCCTAGGGTCCCCAGGATGGGGAAATCTGGGAGGAGGTAAAGAGGGGGAAGGGAAGTGGGTTATTTCCTTTGTGGTGAGACTCAGGGCATCTGAGTCTTGGGGTTTCCCAGGGAAGGTTTTGGGGAGACCAGAGTGAGCCAGACACTGGAATTTTTCTGGCTGGTGGCAGCGATATCAGATCCAAGCTGGTATTAAGTTTGGAGGTTTCATGCTAGCTTCTCATGTTCTGAACTCTAAGGTTCAGATCTGAGTAGGAGAGTTATGACAATGTTTTCCGGGGCCTTTCCAGCCAAATTTAAGTGGCTTTCACCACTTTCCTTGGGAAACTGTTCCAATCTAATATGCCTCAGTGTGAATGTTTTTCTGATATTTTTGCTACATTTTTCTTTTTCTGGTTTTATAACATCAAACCTATCTATACTCCCTTGTATGAACCTAAACAATTACTTTTTCTCCCATGCCGAAAAAATATTAGATAGTTATGTTCCCCTTAGTTCTCTTTTAACCAAGCTATAAAAAAGTAATTTCTTTAATCTTATAGTTCCTTATGTGATATTGTGCTGCTTGTTGTTGGGGCTTTGTAGTTTACAGAGCTAAGATTGCCAACTTTCTAATTTCAGACCCCCCAAGGCCCTGCCCCACCTCTTCCGCCAGGACCCTGCCCCTGCTCCGCCTCTTCCTCCAGGCCTCACTGCCCACTTGTTTCTCTGCTTTTCTACCCCCATTGCTCACTGCTGTGTCCCCCCGCCCCCCTTCCTCAGAACTAGATCCACTCCACCTCCCTCCCCCCTCTCCCTCCCCTCAGCTATGCTCCCTCTGCTCTGGAGCTGCAGCCTGACACAGAGCCTGCCTGCCCACAAGATGCAGGTGGGAGGTGGCCCTGGCTGAGCAGGGGCTGGCATGGATTGATGACCTAGCGCCTCTCCTGCCTGCGGTAACCAGACTTTTGGTGTCCGGTCAGTACATCTGACTGGACGCTGCCAGGTTCCCATGGCAACCCTATATAGAACTGGTGCATGAACCTTTGTAAATACTTTTATTCCATGATGAAAACTGTTTTTCATAATGTCTTGTCATTTTATAGTCATGCTGACACAAATATGTTGCTCAATCTGTGGTTGCGTCTTGTCTATCATACTTAAAAGCTTTTTTGTGCTGTTTTCTCACTAACCTCACAATATAATTGTGATTTTTCTTGGCTGCTTGACATCATTAAAAGAACTCTCCTATTGAACACAGCTTTTTTTAATGACTCTTTTCTTTCTGATTGATGCCCTTTTAGAATAAAATTGCAATGCATGGAAATCTAAATGCTTCGTTGAAATTGGTTAATTGGGTACAATTAAGCTGTAAGAAGCAGCCCATCAAGTAAAATCTTATGACTACATACAGAACTTTCTGTTCAATTAAAGAAAAAATACCAACCCTCATTTGCAATAGCAGCGTTCTGATTTTCATTAAATGATGGTATTTTATGCTATTTTGTCTAAGCTCATGATTAATTTCTATGGTTACAGGGAGAAATAAATCTCTAGTTTGCTTTAAAGAAAGATTGTTTGTTCATTCAGAACAGGGTTGACAGCCTCTCCTTAAGAAAACTCTTACTTAAATGTCTTTACTTGGTTTAAATGCATTAAAAAATTTGTGATGGTACCCCAGTGGCATCATAAAAATGTAAAGTAATTGTACACTAAAGTAACCAAAAAGACAAGAAATACTTTTTTTCTTTTTTTAAATATATTAAAATTGTTAGCTTGGAGAGGGTGGGAGGAATGACTCTTTTGGAATGTCATGCTACACAACCAAACTCTATTGTCAGGTATTCAGTGATTGACTGACAATTACAAGTCTTTTCTTACAAATGTTAAAATAATCTGCTTGATGGTAAGAAAAATATTGATTTCCCATTTTCAGTATCCCTAAAACTGTCCTTATTGATCCATAATGTACAGAATTCTCAAATGCTTTCTTGGGATCAATTTCAGTCTGCATATCTAAGTTGTAAGTTTTAGTCCTCAAGGGAAAATTATTTACGTGTAGTTTTGTTTCCCTGAAGATAGTCTCATGATAGACCATAATAGCGGTCTAAGGGTATATCTACACCGCACCTGGGAGTGAGCCTCCAAACCCAGGTGGACAGGCTTACGCTAGCTTGACTTGAGCTAGCACTCTAAAAATAGTAGTGTGGACATTGCGGCTCCAGTGGAGACTCAGGTTAGCCACCAAGCTCAGGCCCAGTGCATCAGGTGGGCCTGAGAGAGCTGTCAAGTGGCAAACTGAGTATGCTGTCTTAAGTACTATCCTTTCTGGAGTTTTGGTATAGATCCTTGGTGCTGCAGGATACCATCCTCCCTGGTCGTCTGACTAGGGTTTGTCGTCTGAGTCAGAGGTTGGATTGTATGTGTCTGGCCTGGGGATAGAAACTGTTGCTATTGAAATACAGAGGACTGAGAAGCTTGCAACGACTGAAGGCAGAGGTGTGTCTTCTTTGGGAGTGACGTATAAATCTCCCAAGACTTCAATGTAGCCCTAGAGTCCTTGAGATTATGCAGTTGGTCATCAGTCTGCGGGGGACAAAGGAGAGTCAGCCAGAGTCATGGCATCTGCCATAACCATGCATGGGTTTTGATGGCTCCAGTCATCAGGTTTTCCATAGGAGGTCCGACAAACCATTTAGGATCTCCCTTTCGAGGGATTGGCTCTCTGTGCCTAAACAGCATGATCAGTCTAGGGGGCGGTGGTTCCTCACGTAATCCTATTTCCCCTTGGGACTTAAGCCTGGTTGTCCCTATATTCACCCTTTTAACAAAGCAATAATGGATTTTGTACAAAGTATACCTTGTGAGGTACCATTTGAAAACTCAGAAGTTGTTGATCATTATTGTCTTGGTAAAATGTGTGGCAACACTGTATGTAAAGTTATAAGATTCTACCAAATAACATTACTGAGGTACATTCCACGTTTAGAAAAGCAGGCACAAACCAGTTCCTCAAAGGCAAGGGGAAAACGAAATCAAATAGGCTATCATCTGCTTAAGTGACCATTTTTCTGCAGGAAAAAGGGTGTGAGTGAGAAGTCAACAATCTGGAAAAGAAACAGGTGGAGGTTCTCATCCCCCAGACTCTCTTGAACCTCAGCTGGAGGTGATTTTTCAAAGAAAAAGAGAACAGTAAGAAAGGGGAACAGATACCCCCAAATACTCTTCTTTTCTCTACTCATGGCATCAACACACCCGTAGGACAAGAAAGTAACATTGAACTCTGTGTGTGTGTGGGGGGGAGGGGAGGGTCCCTGGCTGAAAGGGGTCCAACCAGTAAGACTCCTAAAGCATCTGGTGAAGGAATCCTTTGCTTTGAGTTCATTTAGCTTGTTAAGTTAGCTATTAATTGTGTTTTTACCTTTTTTATTTTCCTGTAACCAATTCTGACTTTTATGCCTCATTACTTATAACGTCTTCACATCTTGTTTTATTGTTTTATCTAAACCAGTGTACTTGGACTGAAGTGTCTGGGAAACTCCATTTGAGATAACGGGATCTGTGCATATCATTTTCTGTTAATCAAATGATGGACTTTGTATGCGTTTGTATTGTGCAGGAGGGTGCTGGGCAAACGAAACATCCCTCACAATTGCTGTGGGGTTTGTATTTTAGTCAGTGAGGTTTGGATGCCTGTGAGAAAATATAAATGTTAAGGAAAGTTTATGATTGGAGCTGGACAACAAACACTAAAAAACAATTGGGAAGGTCTATTAAAATCAGATGTTGCCTCTATTTTTTTTTTCTTATTGAACGTGCTTGTTACCTGAGAGAGACAGAGTGAATATAAGCAGACAAGTAGAGCTGAAAATTTAGACTGTTTTGACTATGTGAGATCTTCCATTTATTTGGTCTAGAGTTCAGGATATGTTCTTTGGGCCCTTTAGTTGTCATTGCTTACAATGCATTCTCATGAAATGTCTGTTTAGTTTGTGTAGACATAGGCAGTAAACTAATCTATTCTAAGACATTTAAAATTCCCACAAGAGCTAAATTTATGCATTATTACCATTAATTCAAAATGTACTGTACATTTTTAGTTTAAAGTTTCTATTTCAAGTAATCTATTAAATAAGGAAGTTTCTGTCTTCAAATTTAATATTTTAGCAATTCATAGAATGATTCTACCTATGCACTTGAGTAACCATTACACAGATTTTTATCTGATAAAGACTGTATGTTTTGGACTTAGAAAACATAAAATATATTCTGAAGCTGTGAAAGTGCGGTGTGTGTGTGTGTGTGTGCTTTTTTTTCTTTTTTTGTGTGTGCACAGTTCTAGAGTTTGGTTTAAGTACAATGCTAAGTTTTTAATGTATAACAAAACAATCAGTGACTCACATCCTACAAGATACTGAGTGTTTTCAGTGCTTACTGAAGTCAGTTGAAGCACTGATAGTATTTAAGTAATTTATGAGGGTTAACCCCTAATTTTGCCATCCTCTGTCTAGTAAAACTAAATGTAAAATCAAAACACTAGTAACAATTGCACTCTTCTTAAAAATGGCATATTCAGCATGTGTTTTTATAAAATCCTCTGATTTTGTTTTGAACTGGTCATTTTTAAGAACAGTATTTCAAAATGTTCTTTGTTGACCTAAGTTGCAACTGAGTTAAATACCCCCAAACCTTAGCCCACCTTTATATTATAAAATAGGAAAAAAATGAAAATAAGATGCAGAATGTATTTTAAAAGTTGTGGTATTTAAAATGTGAACTGAGAGTAATAAAAATCAACATCAGATGATTTTTTAACCTTGTACAATATATAAAAATATATATACTTAATAAAGTAAAATTATAAAATGAAAGTTTTTGGAATGAAACAAACTTCCTTATTGTAGAAAGTGCTTTCAAATGTCTTTTTTTTGTCATTTTGATACTATGTAAAATGAAATGTTTTTTGCTGTAAAACTGGCAATAGTTATTAGCTGTTGCATCTTAATACAAATGATAAATAATCAGATTATTTCTTTTACTGGATACTGTCGAAACTAAGTGTCCACAATGTCTTTGCAATGGTTAATCTAAATTTTTCAGGCATGCATTCAAATTTTATTTTTTGGCTTTCCCCAAACAGAAAATATTTGAATGTTCACTAGCTATATGGAGAAATATATAATAAACACTTTACAAGTACATTTTTTTTAGTATTTAAAGTTTCATGCCATATTTACTTTGACGGAGACCACAATGGAAGAAAGGAATGTGATTTAAGATCACAAATCCGTAGCCATACTTCAGAATTCTAACTTGGAATTTGAGTAATTTTGTTGGCAGAGGTCCTTGTACTCCATATTGTGTCCTCATATGTAGAATGAAGAACTGACTTTTGGAGCATCCACATATATATATTTGCACAGGGATTACTTTTTTCATAGTCAAACTGCATTGGGCTTGGGTTTTGTGTTTTTTATTTTTTAAAATAAAACTTGTTTGTAACATTTATTTCTGTCATAGGGGAAATATTGTTATAGGACAAACATCTGTGATATAATATGTACATTACATTATTAATAAGGTAATTCTGAATTATGTTCTACCTTTAGACTTTCCCTATGGGTTGTTGTTGTAGTTGTAACCCATTTGCTGATGTAAAGCAGAAACCAAACAAGGTAACAATTTTCATGAGATTAGAGGTAGCCAGGCTGACTGTCTCCTGGCTTTCTGCTACCCCATTTAAGCGCAGGGCCACCCTTGTCTCATTGTTTAGTTATTACTTGCTCTTTTGGGTTTCAGATTACAAGAGCAATTGATCTGTATAACCTATTTTAGGAACTTCAACATTGCAGCGGAAACCTAAACCAAATGTATATCCGTAAGAAACAAATCATCTGAAAACTAGGCAGTTGTCATTTTGATATAATGTACTTTTTTCAGGAAATTCATATAGGACAGCACCATGTGATGGACTAGAAATAATCAGCCATCAAAAACTACTAGAATGGTGTGAAGCCAGTATTCTTTCAACCAGGAAATTCAGAATTGAAGCTGAACATTTGGGTTTAATCTTCATCATATGCCCTATACCTAGGAATTGCAGCATATATAGTATGTTATATTGGATATTGACCTCAGGTTCCTGAAATATATAGCTAGAAGTCCTGGAAATGAGTTTGAGAGTCAGCCCCAAATCTCAGCTTTTAAATTGTAAATTTGTGTATTATATGTGCATTTCCTGAAGTGCCTCATAGTAGAGCTTCTGTCTGCTCATCTTAAACCTCCCTTCTTAACTTTCCTACCTTACAAGGTGCCAGTGTCTGAACCAAGGGATCCTGCAGAGTCCACATGCACCTTTTGTATGCTTTTCACCACACAGCTGAAAAGGCTTTGTACTCAGATACACTTCAGCATTTCTGAGCTGCTCATTTCATCAGCTTAAAAAAAAATCTCCATGCAAAATGTACAGGTTGTGTTTAGTCCTCGATCCTGCAAAGACTTACACATGTGGACGGGGCGTGCGCAGGGATTTAAATATGACTACTTTGGGGGGAGGGCACTTTAAACACCGCCCCCACAATGTCTCTGGGCTCTACTGCCTCTCCCACCCCACTGGTTCTTGCTGCCTCCCTGGGGACCCCAGTGCCTCTCCCTGCCCCCATTGTCCCGGGCTCCAAACACTTACTGGAGGCTGTGAGCAAGGAAGGGGGCTTAGTAGGCTTGCCAATTTTGATTGGACATATTCCTGGAGATTTCGTCTCATGATATAAGCTTTAATTAAAAATTCATCTTTAATTTCTTGAGACTCCATGAAAATCCTGGAGAGCTGGCAACCCTAGGGTACAGCTGGCTTCCTGGGCCCCCTCTTGCAGAACTTTGCTGTCAGCTAAGCTTCCCTGCTCTGGGCGCCATCTAGTGGGGCTTAGCCTTTTCCAGGCTTGTCTCCAGCTGCACTCAGCCTCACTTCCACCCTGGAAGAAGGGGGAAGGGGAAAGGGGGTCAGGGAGGGAACTCCAGGGCGGGGGACAGGGCAGAAGCTGCAGATGGTGGCGGAGATGATTATTGGGTGGCCTGCCTCCCCCCCCCTGCACATGCCCCTGCAAGCAGAATCAGTGGGGCTATCATGCTTAATCACGTGTGTAACTTTTGGGCAGGATCTGGGCATTAGGGCTTTGAACCTTTGGAAGTGGCACTCGATGAAATCAATATCCGTTCTCACTGGAAGACTTTTCAGTGAGAGCTATTTAGCTACACCAAATGTCCCATAGTTATAACTGTTCCTGCTGTTTAGCAGTTTTTTTAAAATGAAATAAAATACAATTTTTTTTTAATTATGGAAAAAGTTCATTGGTTTAACTCCCCTTGTACTCTTACATTTTGAATAGGTTTTGCTCCAAATTCCAAGAAAAATTCACCGTTGAATAGAGGCCAGACTTGGAAAATTTCAGCCAACAAGGTGAAAGTTTTAGAAGATTAGATTACAGGGTTTTATAATGGAAGCACGTATGCAACCGTAATTCTCCTACTTCTACAGAGGCTGTAGCTTTTCATTGAGTCATGCAGTGTCTGTATATCTTCTGACTGCTTTTTGAAAGTCACAGGTCCTTCTAAAATATGTTCTGTTGACAGACAACGGGCGTGTTTGAATTAAAAAAAATTTCACTGTAGAAAACAAAATAATAACAAAGTTTTAGAAATATAACATTTTCTTTTCTAAAAAACCTTACATTGTTTGCTTACTTAGCAAGAGGGGTAGTGGTAAATGCAAAGAAGCTTCTATGGATCTTTTTACATAGGAACTATTGGGTGCTCAAAACCATTGAAAATCAAGACTGTTGTTTAGGTATCTAAATATGGAGCTAGGAGCTTAACTTTTAGGATTTCTTTATTAAAAATAAAACAAAAAAAAACAAAAAAACACCTTGGCTTTAGATTTTAACTTCTGTCCATAATAGGGTGATCAGACAGCAAGTGTGAAAAATTGGGACAGAGGGTGGGGGGTAATAGGAGCCTATATAAGAAAAAGACCCAAAAGTCGGGACTGTCCCTATAAAATCAGGACATCTGGTCACCCTAGTCCATAATCAGCGTTGATACTGCTGTCAGTTACGTTGAAAAGCGGTTCATGTTACATATATGTTACAGAAAACTTATGTAAAAGCTGTTCTGTAGTGCATCACTGTAAGGTATTTTTAAGTTTTTTTGTTTTTTGTTTTTGTTTTTTTTACAAACTGCATCTCAAAAAGCTTTAAAGTTAACATACAGTTATAAAGTTTAACAAACTTTTCAACTTTATATGGCAGGAAATAGTGTTTTATTGTTCAGATGGAAGTGTAAACTTGACAAAATGCTACATTTGTTCAGTGAAAATAATTATTCAGTACTGCAGAATTTTCTCTACAATATGTCATGGAAATATTCAATCACTTTAATCGTAAAAAATGCTGCTGCTTCTTGCAGTGTTAAATTTATGCAAATTGGAGCCTACAGTTTCATGAGTGATTGTTGCAAGTAGAACAGAAATCTTGTATATATTGCTGAGATATGAAAATGACACAAGTCAGGTTGTTTAAGCCTGATATATATGTGTCTTTTGAAAGTGTTTCTTAGCAAATGTTCTTCTGTTTATATCTTTTTTCATTTATTAAAAGTATCCAACTTTGAAAAATACAAAAATAAAAATCATGTACCACTGCTGTTCAAATATAAATAAAGTTGTGCATGCCACCTGTGATAGCAGGTGGCAACCGTTCACAGCTTTATTTCTGTTGGACTTGCACTAAATGCAACATTTGTTCTCATTTTTAATAACTAGATTCATTATTTTTTAAAACTAAATACATGTGCATTCAAGATGCTGTCTGAAGATACAACTTTTAAAGTACATACAGCTTGGGACCGAAAGTATAAAAAAAGTCATATTAAAACTGCAAATGTGAATGTACTGTACAGAGAATCTTTGATACTGGTATGACACTGAAACTTTCTGTTGCCATCTAGTGGATGATGTATGTATCACATTACTGTATTTTCACTTAACTCTTGTCTAGAGAATCAAGACTCAATTGTTTTCTCTCTAATAGGATTACACTAGAGAATTTTTAAATATTACTGTGATTTGGGTGCTTAGTTTTGTGGTGCTTTAAGATTAGACTGGGTTGAAATTTGTGTTACAAGTTCTCATCAGAAGTTATTTTTCTTTGTAGATATTAGAAATGCTTAATCATATTCTATTTGTGTATTTGATTTTTTTTTTAAATCTAGCCCCAACCATAGCAGGATAAAAAATTTAAATTTAAATTTAAATTTAAAAATGTAATTTACAAGGTGCGAGCCTGCTGCAGAATTTTATTACTCTAGTACCCTCCTTAAATTGTTGATTTGATAATGTCCTATATGTTTGGTAATGACTGATTTAGAGACTTCCTCTCTCAAGTAATAGTGCAGTAAGTACACAGCTGATAGAGGAGGTAGCATCTTCAGTGAGGGGCCCTCAACTCTGTAACTCTGTTGCCCCCTGATTGGTCCAACGGGGCCTACATTTGTTGAATGCCATGACTAACTTCCTAGATATTTCCTGAAGGGCAGGACAAGATTAAGTCATTGGCACTACATTTTCACGTCTAGGGCTACAGTTTCTAGAGTCTTGTGATGCTGGAATCTGGGCTTTCATTTAAAAAAAAATAGTTTCTTAGTCCTAAGAATGGCAAAGAAAAGCTTGAAAATGTGACATTAGTGTAACTGGTGTAGTAATGTCTCTCTGGCCATGTCTACAGTACAGGGACTAGTGCAGTATAGCTATGGCATCATAGTTGTGCCGGCATATCTGTGTAACGTAGATGCAGCCTACAGCTATGTAAAGGGTTTTTACGTTGCTGTAGGAACACCACTTCCCGAGTGATGGCAGCTGACTGGATGAAAGCATACTTTCGTCGACCTACCTGTGTCTACCCCAGGGGTGGGATCGTCATAGTTGCTCTCATAAGTGTGGATTTTTCAACCCCTGGAGCTCCTTAGGTATGTTGTCCTAATCTTTAAGTGTAGACCAGGCCTGAATCTACTGTCAGCGAGAAACACTAACTCTCAGAGGTGTAAATTATTTTGTGTATCTCTGTGAGGGGTTAACTACACCTGTAATTAGTGGGGGTCCCACCACTGATGCTACAATAGGGGAGTCTCTGTGTAGCAAGGAGGATAAGGGTGCAGTGGATCCAGCCCACCTACCTAAGCTGATGCATCCCATTCCCAGCAGCTGGGATATGTACTATGGGAATCCCTCCCTCTCCCCCCCAGCTGCCACTCCCTACCTCTCTAGTGGGTGAAGAAGGGTCCTACTGCTATTCCTCTGGGAATAGCAGTGTGTGGATGAACAAATTATAGTGAATATTAAGTAGGCTGAAGGGGAGTGGACTTATAGAGTTTTTCTGTGGAATTCTTTGTGATATAAAATAAGCACAGTACATAAAGCATTGGCTAGGTGTTTGAAAAATTTAAGTAAAATGTCTAGTCCCCGCTAGTGAAACTTTTTCTTTTCACAGTGACCTGTCTGGGTCAACGTAAGCCTATGGCAATGACAAGCTGAACAAATGTCAATAGAACACAGCGGAGTCAAGTGAGAAAAGACAAAAAGAAATGGCATCAGTGCAAGGCCACAGAGGATGCCATTAGGATTTAAGGGGGAAAAACTCTTTTCTGGTGCAAGTCCTGGGAGATAAAAGCCTAGTGTGAGTGGAGGCATAATGATATCAGTCTGAGTCCAGATTCATGGAAATAATGTTACAAATGGAGGAGAGGCAAAGTAATGTCAATGCAATTAAAAATATGAGATGAGAATTTCAACACAGACAGAATACTTTGCATGCAAATAGCTGAAATACTTCTATTACTACAGCTTTCTTGCATGTCATGTAGACTTCTGTTTATGTGAACCATTCCTAACTAAAGTTTGGAAAGACACTTTCATCACACAGTAGTGTTGGCCAATGAGAGAGATTTATATATTTGTGCTAATCTGCCCCTTTTTGGCTTTACTGTTTATTTTTACATGTTAATTTAAATGTGAAATATGTCACCACTTTACATTTCTACTCTTTGTTTTCTGAAATAATTTATTGCTGCCTATTCAATAATGTTTTTCTGTGCAGACACCATATAGAAATACTAATTTGGGAATATATTTTGTTTATATATGTCATATCACATGGAGTAGGAGGCAAGGAAAAGAGATGCATTCAGAAAACAAATTCAAATAAAGATGAGAAGAAAACCACCTGAAAATCCCACACATTTGTAAAAGAGTTTGCCTGGTTCCCCTTTGGCCCCTATTCTCCAAGTTACTACTCCAGGTTACTTCTCCTTTTACAACTCATTTTAATAATAAACAGTGTGAAGTCAGTAGCAAAAATTCCCTTTGACTTCAGTGGGGCCAGAATTTTGCCCTCTGTTTACTACATGGACAGCCTTAGAAATTAAACCAGGGAAAATTCTTATCTGATATCATGAATTGTAAGAAAGGGCAATTGGAGAAGGAAGCGGATAGAGAGCGTAATTCAAAAAAAATAAAATAAAAATGCATGTTTTTGTGTGTTGTGAGGTACAAATAAATTACTTACAAAATTATACAAATAAGCAAGCCGTCTTCCTAAACTCATGGCAGCCTGGTCTCTCTAAAGTATGTTCATATCTGATCCGTGTCTTTGTCCTCTGCCTCTATTGTCTTCCATCCACAATCATTGCAAAGGCCATCTAACGGATGTAACTCTTAGGTCTCTGCTGGACATGTCCATACCAGCATAGCCTAGCCTCTCTCAACTTGTTTTCAATTGCAGCAACCCTCGTTAAGCGCCTCACAACCATTTCATTTCCTACTGTTTGACCATCTCAACATCTTCTTTTCCTGGTGGAGCATACTGGTTCAGTTTCTTGTGACTGGCCAGATCTCTGTTCTGTACATTAGATTGTGGTCAATTGCAGTTTTATACACTCAACCTTTCTATTGGTATCTTTTTATCAAAGAGAATTGGGGTCGGCTACCACCATTTGTTCCAAAAGCTTTAATACAGTGCCAGGCATCAGTCAAGAGGGCCACATTATCAGCAACCATTGATCCTAGGTATTTAAATTATTTCAGTTGTCTAAGCTCTCTGCCTGTAATGTTATTTTGGTGAGTCCACCTCTGTTAGTTATTATAGCCTCAGTCTAAGTCAGGCCTGCTTAAAACTGTGTTGCCACTGTTCAGAGTTGGTTTGCACAGTCTCTCAATCTTCCTTACATATCAGTAGGTCATCATTAAACAACAGATTTCAAGGTAGCTCTTCATATAGTCTCACTTATCGCCTCCAGGACAGCCGCAAATAAAAAAGGGCTTGATACTGACCCCTGGTGTAGTACAACATTTACTAGAAATTCTCTGCTGTACACCCATTTGGTTTTGGTTACAGTAGTCACTCCATCACACACATCCTGGATAAGATGGACATATCCTTCTGGCACACACCTCTGTTGCAAACTCCACCAAAGTTTGTGGTGGATTATATGCCTTCTCCAAGTCTACCAAGATCATGTCCAAGTGCTGTCTGTTTTCTCTGACCTTCTCCATGAGGATTCACAGAGCAAACATGGCATCAATTGTATTCCTTCCCAGCGTAAGTCCTTACTAACACTTACAAATTTCAACTGTTTCATGCAGGCACTTTTCAATAATCTCCCATATTTTCATAGCATGTGATGTCAGCTTAATTATCACTCAGTTAACACACAGCATATTATCTCTTATTTTTATTTTTAAAAATGGGCACCATAAAGCTTTTACCCCATTCATCCAGTATTTTCTCTCTCTTAATATCATTGAATGGACTTGTAAAATACTTGACGCCTTCTGTTCCCAGGGACTTCAGTGCATCCACCGGTACTTCATCTAATGCCACTGCCTTTCCCCCTTTTCATTTTTCTTAGAGGAGAAAAAGGTTGTAGAGGCACTATGTAATCTGTCACACTCCTTCCTAAGGTTCTCCTTATTGATCACTCAAAATAATCGCCCCAGACTTTGATTGATTCACCATTGTTTGCAATATATCATGTTCATTTTTAATATAAGCAAACTCGTTCACATCCTTTTTCGTTTTCGCTCTTACTTTAGAAAGTTTGTAGATGCCTTTTTCTCCCTCATATCTGCCTGGTCAGTTATTTAGCTCATCACAGGCCAATTTTTAGCTTTCACAACTTTTTGCCTCCATACATGCCATTTTATCACTGCTTACACCCACTGGCCTGACATATTTTTTAAAAGCTACCTTTTTCTTCTCAACAGATTCTTTAACTTAAAGAATCCACCTCTATGTGTCCCTTTGTATTCTTTGCAACATTACTTTAATCACTCCTAGGGCTTCATGTGCCATTTCCAGCAATATTGTTTTTAGTTTGTTCCAGTTATTTTCAGATCCCTGTGTGTAGTCAGGAAATCTACACATTACTACTTGTTTAAAGATTTTTTTCGTTCTCATCTTTGTTTCCACCACTTAGACCTTTCCGGTGTTCAGGAATTCAGATGTTTCAGAATGCAGAAAAGTAAGAAGTCCATAAGAAGAATTCCGTGCTGATTCACAGTGCCCTCATCGGGTATTACCTTACAGTTCTTCTGGTTGAAAAGAGATCAATGTGAGACGCTGGCATAAGTCAGACGAGGGAAAACCATTTCATAACAATGTGTTTGTAATCACCATGTCCAGTACCGGACAAGTCTGTAGGACATCTTGAGGTTTCTGGTTCCTGTGCTATGTCCTCATGGACTGTTTCATAACCAGCCTGTTTTAGTGTGTGCATTTACCTCTGCTCTGAAAATTATCTTCTCGTTGGGTGATATGTTTCTGATAAGGCACAACAACTCATCAAAAAAACTCCTCTTTTACCTTTTGATCTTCTCCTATCTGTGATGCATACCCACTAACTGTATGGAGAGTTACCTCTTCTCAGCTCCCTTTAATACTTATCAGTTGGTCTGATCTTCTGATAAGTTCTGTTGCTTGTTTCTGTATGGTTTCATCCAGAATAACTCCAACACCATTTCAGGAGGCTGAGCTCCCTGAATAGTAGGTTCTGTAACTCTCTGCCAGCATCTGAACTTTGCAACCTTTCTTTGTCTCTTATACACATGCCATGTTTACTGTTGTCCTCTTTAAGACTGCATAAAGCTCCAAGCTTCTTCCAGTCAGCATTTCTACATTCCAACTCGCAAATTTCAGCTTACTCACTCCCTTTAACTTTAGCAGCCCTTAGCCAATTACAACAGCTAAGCAAGGCTGTTGCACTTTGCTTGCAGGGAACATCCTAACTCTGAGGTACACTTGTCACAGACATCAGCGCTCATGAGCATATCTAATGGACAAGCTTTACAGGTTTGCTGTCCAACCCTGATAGCCTTGGAACTTTGACATCAGAGTTTCCCTTCTAAGAGAGCTGCCTAGAGAAACTACTGGAGCCTATCTGCTCCAACAGAATTTATTTTAAGGTGGTCTTTATTCACCTTGACATCCTCCTCATTGGGCATTTTTTTAGAGGTAGCCATGCCACCAGCTACTCCATCATGCAGTGGTGTTTATTTTCAATCAAATGTCGTAATTCCATATTTGTGACAGCATAATTTGCTGTACTCGGTAAAATTCCTAGCACATTTTTGTACACTGAATAATTAATATTTTTTTTAACATACCTCAGAGATTTTTGGTTTCTCCTTTGAAAACTTCCTTTGTTCTACATAGTCATTGTATTTGTGTACTTTTTTAAGATACTGAACCATATTTGAGGCTCAGTAAGGGAATCACATTGGGGATCTCCCTCCTTGGGCTAACTAAGGCTGTATTTCTGAGGCGTCTTCCTTTATCTATGCTAAATTGCATCTTGTATGATACCAGCGTCTTTAAACCCAGGCTTAGAAGTTGTTAAAAGGTATTGAAGCCTCATAAAAGGTTGTTTATCGTTCCATTTAAATGATCTTTTGAAGAGTATAAAGATAATATAGAGGAAAATGTATGGACTAATGACAGGAGGAGTTGAGGTGGGTGGAAAAACAGCTTCTCCTCTGCATGTACATGCACTCAGATATGTTCAAATTCTGCAAAGTGATTATCAAATGGTTGTGAGGAGTTACTTGATAGGCTTAACTTTTTCTAGTTGAGGTGGAACAGGGATTAGTCAGTTTGGATAATAAAGCAGTCATTGCAAAAATAGAAAGGTGGTGGAAATATTCAGATAATATTGATCAGCTTGCTTCCTTTTTTTGGTGGACGTAGGTAATATAGCTGCCATGAGGTTAGTTCTTATCACTGAAGTCAAATGTTTGGGTCAAGTTTTCTGTTTTATAAAGCATGCACATATATTTGATATTTTCTTTTTGTAAAAATATTCTTAAATGAACGTGTTTTCTAAAATGCACACTTGATCCTTGCCTGCCAACATTCAATTACATTTAGTAAATAAATTAAATTACATTTAGTGCTTTTTTCTGTTCAAGCTGGGCCCTCACTTAAACTTACCTCACTTACACTATTTTTATGCATTGGCTACATGCATAATAAAAATGAGAATCTTATTGCAAAAGAGAATCTGTATAAATAACTTAGATATCGGTGTAACCTTTTATAATTATAGTCTCAAATTACGTAATAGGTAGTAGTTTATTTTATAGGTCAAGTGCACAGGACATACTGATATTTGTACATTTAAAATGGAAGAGAAAATAGAAATACGTTAAAAATCCATTTTAGCTGATTGTGGAATTAACATTTATACTTTACTTTCCTATTTAGATTACTAATATTGGGAAACTGAAGGATTTTCTTCTGCAACATAGAAAGGATTACATTAATGCTTACAGGTAAGTGTGTATTGTGTTTAAATAGTCTCTATGTTTTAAAACTTGATTTTCAAATTTATAAAATGAGCCCATTAAAATTCTGTGAGCACACTGACATGATTTAAAACAAAATATACAGTTGGCTGACCAGTTTCATACCTGATCACATATCATTCAGGATAAGCAAGACCTGTTGCCTACTACTAAGACTACGTCTACATAGCAGCTGGGAGATATACAGGCACTAGCTGCTCAAGCTAGTGCACTAAAAAGAGCAGTGTGACCATGATAGTAGAGGTAGCAACTCAGGCTAGCTGCCTAAGTATAACATTGCCTACGATCCTAGGTACCTTCTCAGTCGGCTAATTCAAGCCACTGCCCATGCCTTCCCAGCCACACTGCTATTTTATAACACTAGTTCATGCAGAGCTAGCATGTGTACCTTGACTCGAGCTGGGAATTACACCTCCCAGTTGTGCTGTGGATATGCCTTAAATAGTCAGCGGAAAGCCTGAGCAGATAGATGGTGAATGGCATGAGATAAGGCTTTTCAAACTCTGGGAAGTGAATTCCAGAACTGAGGAACCTCATTGAGAACAGCATATTGGAGTACGACTAGCTCTGAATTTCTTTACTTTCTTACATCAAAATTTGGAGGAGTTAATTCTGGGTACTTGAACTGATGGGGAGAATATATTTGATTTTTGTGACAGTAAAAGCATCCTCACTTAAGTCAATGTAGGAAACAATTGACATTCTTGAATTTATTTGCTGCCTGAGCACCCAAGAAGCAGGTGTCTTGTCTGTTTCAATCCTCTGTCCATTTACGAAATTGGAGCTGGTAGGAAAAGCTAAGGAAAAGCACACTTGGGCTGTGTCTGCACTTTGAGATAGGGGTGTGATTCCCAGCTGGCATAGTCACACTAGAGCTGGCACGGGTTCAGGTGGTTTTGTACTTGGCATTGCTAAGTTGTGCTACTGCTGACTGTGCTACCACAGCTACACTACCATTTATACTCACTCTAGCTCTTATCAAGCTAGCATAGGTATGTCAGCATGAGCTGGGAATCAGACCTCTTACTTGTAATGTAGATGTAGCCTTACACCTACCATCCCAGCAAACTTATCACTTTCGGTTTATTGGTGGGTCACAGTCTAAGGTCTGAGGTTTTAACATTGATGCAACCTGAATTTTGGAGTTCTCAATCCAAATAATCTGTAGGAAACATTTAAAAACAGTAAAATGTAATCTTTAGGGGCACTTTTTGATACCTGTCAACCTCAGTAAGTGTACTGATATATATTTACACACCGTGAACAACATTCCACTCCGTGGAAAACTGGTATGTAGAGTGTAGAGGAAAGGTCTCCAGTTTATCAGCTCCACCACTGTGACCAGATGTTTGAAAGTTCAATTTAAAATACTTGATCATTAGTCATATTATTTAGTTTTTCTTTCTTTCTGTCATATAAAAATATGCCAATCCAGTGCCCTAGGCTCATGGCACACTCATTGTGAAGACTAGAAACAATTTGAACCAATTACCTAAATTCTCCCAGAAGCCTCAAAACTAGGATTTATTTCACCTATCTAATCATTCTTCTCTTCCTGCCTCCAGTGTACCAAAAAGTCAGAGAGAAAATGAACCTTGCAGCATAACCTGAAAATCAATACATTCAGTCTTTGGCTAATTGACAAGGGAAGTCTATTCAAGTGTGGAATACCCCAGATGGAAATTACCATACCTCCAACCTACTCACATTTTAAGATGATGAACTGTGCTGTGGTATCACATGGGGAAAAAGGCTGCCTCTGAGATTACCAGAGCCATGCCAACAGCTTAAATTTTACCTAAAAGTGAATTGGAAGCCCATGCAGATCATAGAACACCCCTTTAACAAATGGGCCATCAAATTTTGCACCAGGTGACATTTCCAAACTGTCTTAGAGTGTAGCCCTGTGTAAAGGATCATGCTAGAATTCATTCTTGAGATGATAAAAGCATATGTGGCAATGCCCATATATAAAAAAGAAGCATACTGGTCAAGCATAAATAATAAAAACTACTCATGGCTTCTGCTGCTATATAAACTTCCAGCATCAGCTGGAGAGCCATCAGGATTCCCCAGCTGGGAACTTGAGTAAAAGAATGTGAACAGACTTCCCCAGCTGAGGGCATTGATACCACTCTAGTTTCTTACGGTGTTTTTTTCCAGCCTATCAGCATAACTGTAGTTTTGAGTTGCAGCCAGTCCTATCCACTTTGATTCTGGCAGGACACTGGGTAAGCTAATCAGTTGCACCAGCCAAGCCAGATGAAATACAAATGTAGAACTGAATGTCAGCTGAATATTGAAGACCTTGAGTCCCTGATCATCCCTCTGCCTTTCCCCCAAAGGCCTCACAGATGCATGAAAGCGATGACAAGATAGAACGCCTCCCATTAGAGAATGCTAGAAGTAGATGAGCAATCATCCAGTGTTACCCTTTGGTTTCTCTTGGTAACAGATGAACAGTGCCACTCAATAATGACTCCTTCCAAGCCTGTGAGGATCTGTGGTTGTGTCAGCAATGCCATTTGATCCTATGGTGAATTGCCAAATGACTGAGTGCACTTTTCCCCCACAGATACTGGTAACAAATGTTCTGTGTGCCAAAAAACGACACTAAGCGTTTGATTTTTCAGAAGTGCTGAGCATCCACAACTGTATTCAAGCCAACAGGAGCTGAATGTGCTCTGGACTTCTGAAAATCAAGCCCATCTGTACATATCGACATACACCAAAGCCAGACAAAGAGTAACTATATCTCCAAAACAACAAACAAAACCAGTATAACGATACTTGGTATAATAAACTCATGTTTTTGTAATGTTGGTTGGAATAGTTAATAAACAACACTAGGTGGTGCTGTAAATTTAATACAAAAAGGCTGTCTTATTTTGTGAAAGTCTCACAATACGGATGGGTACAGTAACGGAATATCAGTAACTGCATTGAGGGGGAGGAAAAACTGTCATAATAATTGGGTGTATATTGACTCTTAAATTATTTGAATATTTTGGCTGCACTAACCTTTCGTACTGTATTTGGTTTACCTGTCTTGAAAGGGAGATTAAAAGTGAAGTGATGGATGGAGTGAAAAGTAGTCTAGTTTCACTTCAGAGTTTAAAAATATTGCCGTATGCTTTTTGGAAATGCTCTTTTGTAATCTCTTACAGCAGTAATCCTCAGTGTTTCTCCACAGATGTTAGCAGCAATAGAGCCTGTATTTAAAGCGGAAACCTAAAATATACAGTATTGTCAAATGTATAAAGTAGGTTGCTAAATTGCCATGAGCTCATTATGTTCATGAAAAATAATTTCCAGTAGATCTGTTTCCCATGAATACATGTCAAGGAGTAGAATAATCTGCTGTCATGACGTAAATGATAATATATCTCAGTGAAAGCATATAAAATTGTAAAAGATCTGGTGTTCTGTAACCAAAAAAATCCATCTGCTTTCATTCCTAATTTATTGGTTTTGCTTCTCCTAACAGTCATATTCTTTTAGTAATGTCTCTATGGGTGCTTCACTTCAGGTGCATATGCTCTTTTTGAGCTCTTCATTGGAGAGTTTTCCTCCAGCAGTGCCCGTTTGGCATGCACTGATGCCAGACACCAAGTCTATGTAAGGATGCGCAAGCAAACTGCCTTGAATTCCTTCTCAAGCACCTCAGCCTGAGATAGAGCCCTAGCATGCTTACCTTGAGTGAGCCTCAGCTATTTTGTATACTTGTTGCTTGTTAAGTTTTGATAGCATACCAAGTTTTTAGTAGTACTTACAGTCAGTTAATAAGTGTTAGTAGCAAGAGGATAAGTTTTGTGTTTTTTCCTTCTTTTTTCTTTGGGGAGTCATATTATTCTGGCATGGCATGCCTGGCTTGCCAGGCTTTAAACACTCTCTCTCCTGTTGAGAGGTTATACCTGTAAGCGATGGCCACTCTGAGTGTATCTGTTGTTTGGGGGAGTCCCATGTCTCCCAGAACTGCAATGTCTGCCTAACTTTCAAGCTGAGGGCAAGGAAGAACAGGGAAATAAGCTCAAATTGTTAATGATGGAACGCTCACTTTGTCCAACACACACACACACACACACACACACACATATTCAGTGCCCCTTAACGCTTTGATGCACGCTTCGGGCTCCCAAAAAAATGAGTACAGACTTTCATCTGAAGGAGACTGCTCTGAAAAAGCCCAAGTCTCCTGCGACATATATGGTCTCTGAAGCCTCAGCCTGTCGGCTTGGTACCGTTGAGTCAGTGGACTTCTTCTCCAGTACCAGCAGAACTGGAGAGCCCCAGAGCTCAAGGCCTTCAGTACCCTCTACCAGGGACAAGGAGGGCAAGCATAAGCGCTGCTGTCAGGCTCAGTCCTGTCATCGGCACCTACCCATTCAGCACTCGGTACCAAGCAAGCAATGGCACTGGACTCCATCGGCGCCTACATCAGTATGCCTGCCATCTAAAGTATTAGCTTCAGCTACTGCTTCCTCAGCTACTACATTGGTACCGGTTCCCTACTTGGTACTGCAAGAGTTTGGATACGCGAGGGACCTGTTCATAACAAGTGAGTTTGAATCCCCACACCTCATGAGTACTGAGCATCTTTTGGTAGTGAGACCTCGGTTTCCAGACTGCTGCCATCCCCGGGTACCGCAGGACTCTCCACCCTTTTCTATGGGGACTCCTCCGCTGGACGATGTTGAAGAAGATGAATGGGACTTCCAGTCGGTCGCCTCTCTTTCAGTCCAGTGTTCTCCAGTATATCCTGTCATGAACTGTCTTTGACAGTCACAAAGAAGATCATGACTGTCATTAAGAGTGATGGAACCAACACTGCATATCACCCCTACTTCCAGTATGGACTCCCACAATGCCCATACACTAAGGGGACTGCTGCAATGGCCATACTAGGATCCCTAGGCTGCTTACCGACAGCAATTCTCCAGACCAGTGGGTCTCAACCTTTTCAGACTACTTTACCCCTTTCAGGAGTCTGATTTGTGTACCTCCAAGTTTCACCTCGCTTAAAAACTACTTGCTTACAAAATCAGACACAAAAATACAGAAGTGTCACAGCACACTACTACTGAAAAATTGCCTACTTTCTCATTTTTACTATATATGTATAAGATAAATCAATTAGAATATAAATATTATATTTACATTTCAGTGTATAGTATGTAGAGCAGTATAAACAAGTAATTGTATGAAATTTTAGTTTGTACTGACTTTGCTAGTGCTTTTTATGTAGCCTGTTGTAGAACTCGGCAAATATCTAAATGAGTTGATATACACCTGGGAAGTCTTCTGCATATCCCTGATTGAAAACCAGTACTCCAGACCACTGGTACCATGCCAAACAGAGACTAATGTTGTTCAGTCCTCTCCTCTCCAACCAACCTCCCCACAGGAAGAGACATTTGAAGAGCAGGAGGCCAGGGCACATAAAGAGGCCACCCCCTCAAAAACCCATCTCATACTCTCCTTGCCCAACCAGACAAAATGGTTATGCTTCCACCACCTTCCATGGCTAACGCTTTTCAGCAATTTCAAGATCTCGTAAAGAGGGTAGCTGATACTCTTCAAATTCCAGTTGAAGAAGTCAGGGTTTCACAATACAGGCTGTTGGATATCCTACAGTCAGCAACATCGTCCAAGGTGATGTTACCCATCAACAAGGCGCTCTTGGATCCAGCTAAGACTGTGGCAAACATCTGCTACTATTCCACCAGTGTGTAAAAGGGTGGACAAAAAGTATTACATTCCCTCTAAGGACTCTGAATTCCCAACCTCCACCTAACTCCCTAGTAGTCCGTTCAGTGAATGAGGGGGCAGGCAACACTTCTGCAGGTCTACTCCATTTGACAAAAACCAGAAGAGCCTGGATCTATTTGGATGGAAGTCCTATTCATCAGCAACCCTGCAGTGCAGTATTGCAAACTATCAGGCAGTCATGGTCAAATACAGTTTCACAAACTATAAATAGATGGCCTTTATTGAACAAGTGCCACAAAAACATAGGGAGCAATTCTAGTCTGTTATTTCAGAGGGCCAATTGTTAGCCAAGACCACTCTTCAAGCATCCTTAAATTCTGTGGACGCTGCCACCAGCTCCATCTGCATGGGCTTCAGTACCTAAGTTTTCAGAGCTCTATGCTTTAATCCATGCTGTCAGATCTAATGAGGCTCCGGGTACTGCAGTATTGTCTTCAGTTCTGGGCTCAGTTCTGAAGCTCCCTCCTCCTCCTGCGGAAACAGTTTGGAAGTCACCTGAAGTGGAACATCCAAAGAGGCACTGCTCAAAGAAGAAGATTGGTTACTTACATTGTTTAGTAACTGCAGATCTTCCAGATGTCTCCCTGTGGGTGTTCCACTACCTCCCCTTCCCTCTGCTTTGGACTGTTCTCTGTAGATATGTTCGGGTGGAGAAGTAACTGAAGGCAGTATAATCAAGGGCTTGAGAGGCGCATGTGCACCTAAAGTGGAGCACCCATAGGGGACACACTTCAAAGAACTGCAGTTGTTACCACACAAGGTGAGTAGGAGTATCTGTTTGCATCCTTTGCCCCAGCTCTTTACAGATCCAGACTAACACGGCTACCCTCTGATACCCCGCTCTTTAGTATTTCATAGCTTCAGGTTCTCCACAGATATTTTAAAAATATGTTTTTGTGCAATTGTTTGTTGTTTGTTTAGGACTGAGGTATGCTGCAGGGAGAGTGTGGTGAAGCTTCTGTTGTCCATGATGTATTTATCTGTGGATAAAGAGAGGATCTTAGTCTCTAGGGCTATCTGTCTAGCACTCTTAATGAATATTTCATTGACCACCTTAAGATGTTTTCTTTAATTACTTTAACTATTCAAATTATGTGAATTTTAAAAATCAAATTTATTTTTCACTGATTATGCTGAGATTTTTGTTTGGCTAGTGAAATTTGACTGGTCTGTCAGTCTCAATATTTTTTTCTCATGTTCTAGCACAAAAGTTCGGTGTAATGCAGTGTGATTGACTTTAAAAATACTGTTTTCATTAGCACTAAGGTAATTAAATGTATTAGATTTTGTAAAACTTTTTTAAAAAATACCTTTAGACCATAGCTACTTGACTATCCCCTTTAGATTTTTTTCTTCTAATTTAAATCTTCATTAAGGAGTACAAGCTCCATTTATATGTTAAAGTCAAATACAAGGAGAAGGTGGGTGAGGTAATATATTTTATTGGACCAGCTTCAGTTGGTGAAAGAGACAAGCTTTTGAACCACACACAACTCTTCTTCAGGTCTGGAAAAGGTACTCTGAACGTCACAGCAACATGCAAGGTGGAACAGATTGTTTTGCATAACTCTTGTGCAGACTTACCTCCACTGCTACAATGATCAAAATCTCCTACAACATACCTTTCAAGATTCATGGGTCTTATACATACCTATCACAACATATCGTGCCCCAGTAATAACTGTGTGGGTGAAACCAAACAATTACTACATTCTCGAATGAACTCACACAGGAAAATGATAAAAGACAAAAACACCCTATTGGCTATGGATAAGGCTACATTTGTGTCATGGAAGTCACAGAATCTGAGACTTCCAGAGACCTCCGTGACATTCTCTGCTTCAGCCTCAGGAGCGGTGGGACTCTGGAGCTGGCAGCCAGCGGCGCCCTGACAGGGCTCCAGGGACAGGGGACAGACTCCTGAGGCGGCCTTCCTCAGGATTCCAGTGACAGGTGACAGCCTCTCCCAGCCACCATGGGCGGAAGGGGGGTCTCCTGTAGCTTTCAGCTGCCACAAGCAGAGGGGGAACTCCACAGCTCCGAGCCACAGTGGTGACAGGGGAAACCATGGAGCTGCAGCAGCAAAAGTCGCAGACAGGTCATGGCTTCCATGAATTTTTGTTTATTTGCTGTGATCTGTCCGTGACTTTTACTAAAAATAACCATGACAAAATCGTAGCCTTACTTACGGATGAATACTTTTCACAAAGTGGTAACCTCATCCTGAAAGGAAACCTGCACAACACTTTCAGAAGACAAGCCTGGGAGCTTAAATCCATTACTCTGCCAGACACTAAAAATCATGAACTGACCAGAGACACTGGATTTATGGCTTATTACAACAATCTGTAACCCACTAACCCCCTCTTTTTGTCCTATGACTGCAGAGGAGTTAACATGTCACTCTACCTTGAATGGTCCCTTACAATGTATGCTAACTACTTATGCTGAACAATCTGTTTCATCTTGCATTTTGCTGTGATGCTGGAAGTACCTTTTTCAGACCTTAAGAAGAGCTTTGTGTGGCTCGAAAGCTTGTCTCTCTCACCAGCAGAAGTTGGTCCAATAAAAGATATTACATCTACCTTGTTTCTCTAATATCCTGGGACCAACATGACTACAAATACACTGAAAACAGCAGTCGCTAGGCAAATAGATATACGTGTTGACCCAGTATTTTCACTGTAAAGATGAGAGAAGAAACAGTTTATCAGTAACCTCCAGACAGAGAGTGTTTCGTTTGAACACCTCTTCTTGTAAGTCTTACGCTTTGTCTACACTTACAAGTGAAAGACAAATCTTTTGTCGTTCAGGGGTGTTAAAAGAACACCCTGCCAAAAGACAAAAGTTTTGTCGACAACAAGCGCTGGTGTGAACAGCGTTTTGTTGGCAGGAACCTTGCTGACAACACTAACGCCGCTTATTGGGGGTGGAAGTTTTTTGTTGGCTGGAGAGCTTTTGTCAGCTGACAAACAGCGGCTACACTGCACACCTTTTAGTGGCATGGCTGTAGCGGCACAGCCGTGTCACTAAAGCTGCATAGTGTAGATATAGCCTTAGTTGTCACTCAGCTTTCCTTTTGATCTTTGTTTTTTAAACTACAGCCACCCTCTGGCTTTACCTTTGTGGCACTGTGCCCCATATTCTTCATATTCGTATCATATTGTTATGATATGAATATGGCATAACTGAGAGGTATCATTGGAAAGGTTATAATTTTCTGAATATGATTATCCTATTTGTATGCATGCATCATTTCTGTATTTGTAGTTAGGAATATCGACTATGTAACAATTACAAGTGGGTTTACACCTGGGGAACACCCACTAGACCGAATGCAATGAATGGGCCATTAGGGAGAACAATAGGACTTAGAAGATGCTAATCTCCCACCTTCCTGAGAAGCTTCCTGGGATGCTGCTTTGACACAGCAGGGTCATCTGATTATGTCACCTGGTACTGAACTCTATCTTGAACTACTACTATTTTTCCACTAATACAGGGTAGGGATCAAAGTGAGAGACAAAGGATTCCCACCATATGTAAATCCTATAAGGCAGGGAAGTGAGTTAATCAAGATTTCATTCTTCACTGAATCCCCGTCCAGGATGATAGCTGGAAACATCTAAGAAACAAAGAGAAAAGGAGTGAGGGAGACTGAGCCCAGGCTGGAAAAGGTGTCTGGCCTGTGAAAGGAATATCTGGAGTTTTAAGCTGCAAAAAAGAGCAAAACAACATTTAGGGTGAGAAATTACTACTTGTAACCAGTGTCCTTAGTGTATTAAGCTTAGTTTGCATGTTTGTTTTATTTGCTGGGTAATCTGCTTTGATCTATTTGCTATTCCTTATAATCACTTACAGTCTATCTTTTGGAGTTAATAAACTTTTTTGTTTTCGTTAAACCAGTTTGTAAAATTCATAACAGGGGGGCAAAAAGCTGTGCATATCTTCCTCCATGTTGAGGGAGGAGGCAAATTTCAATTAGCTTACATGGTACAGTTCTCTGTGCAGTGCAAGACAATACAATTTTGAGTTTACATCTGTGTTCCCTGTAAGCTGTGCGGTTGGGCGGCCACCCAGGAGAGATTCAAGTGCCACACAGTTGATTAGCAGAGCCACGCACGTCCAGCTGACAGCATGTGTTCAGGTGCCCCTCTCCTCTGCTGCTTTGCAGCCATGTTGCTCCTGCAACTGCTCTTGGGACTATCCTGCTGGCTGTGCAGAGCAGGAGGAGGAGGGTGCTGTTGTCAGGGTGTCCCCCTCCCCCAGCCTCTGTACCCTATCTCCACAGCACAGGGTAGAGGAGACAGGGCTCAGGACTTGCAGCAGCTCTGAGGTCTGAACAAGCCTTCGGGTGAGTGAGTGCCTTAAGAAGAGAGTGCACGGTCTCTCGGACTTCCCCAGTTGCCATCATGCACAATCTGTGTGTGTGTGTGTCTGTCTGTCTGTTTCTCACCCCCCCCTTGCCCATGTGCCCCATTTCTGAAGAGTGTGAGAGGGGGGCATAGTTCAGGAGAGCTTTCAGTTAGTTTTTTGACTGGTCTATGCATTTCATAATTTTTATCTCTCTCTTACACTTAAATTTAATTCTTTGAGTAATGAGTTCTAAAATGCCTAACTTGTCCTGGCTGGAGTAATTATTCCTATTGGTAACTTTTTAAAAATATATATTATATTTAGGGTTTTTTTTTTCTACTGGTGGTGCATATCCACACATTACTTTGGTCCACATAACAAAATTTATTCCGCACATGGGTGGAAAAAATTAGAGGGAACATTGGTTTACACTCCAAAGGGGATATGCACTTGAGTGCTGGGCAGTTCTTTAGCTGACAGACTCCCGAGGCAGAGCTGATTTCAGTGTCTGTGTCTTTCTGCAGCTGGGTGTGTCCCTACCTGTTTGTGTGCTTGAAGAGGCTTGAGGGTCGGGCCCAGCAGGACAGGGTGAGGGAACCCCGACTGATGGAACAGGCTGGCTCAGTGGTACCTCGGTATATCAAGTGGAACCCTAGAGCAGGGGAGTAACCCATCACAATCCTCCTTTTGGGGAGGGTAAAATTTGGCAGTTATAGCGTTAAATAAATTAGCTAATATTTGACAGGTGTTTTGAAGTATTGTTTAATATTAGTATTTTAAGTGCTTGTTAATATCTGGTTTGTTGTTGTTTCAAGGATTTGCTCATTAATAATTTGTTTCCTGTTGGATATTAAATTTCTGACTAATGTTCAGAGAACATGTTCTGTCAGATGTAGTTACTTGTGGCATTGCATATATTTTAGTGGAAGTGAAAAAATGAACACCAGACTTTCCTAAAGCAGAGTTTACTCATTGTAAGCACATTTATTTTTAAAGCTTATTGATAGTTACAAAGAGTGTTTACACCTGTGATCAATACAGATAATATCAGAAGGTTAAATATTGATTCCTGTCACATGTCAAAAAACCACATTGTTAAACTGACTTTTATAGATCCTTTCCTATACACTGGAATTCAATTAATTTGCCATTATAATATATGTCACTGGTGAGCAATACTAAAAAATCTTTCCCTGACTTCATACAGACTTTAGGCCTGCATCTCCTCTCACACCAGTCTTAAGCTATGTGATTCCATTGACTACAATGGAGCTATGGCATAAGTGAGACGAGAAATCTACCCTTTCATAATTTAGCCTTGTAGAAATTGGTACATAGCTATTCCTTTGGGCCCTATCCAGCCCCCAACTGCTTTCATGGTTGCAAAGCTGCTGGGAGTTAGGGTGACCAGATGTTCTGATTTTATAGGGACAGGCCCAATATTCAGGGCTTTGTATTATTTAGGCGGCTATTACCCTCCACTGCGACATGATTTTTCACACTTGCAATCTGGTCACCCTAGCTGGGGGATTCTTGGGCTTTGAATATGCGTCATTTTCTGTAGGGTTGTGCTATATCTTTTGATGCTTCTGCAGATGTCTAGATAGTGGAGGCACAGCAGAGCTTTTTTCCCATCTTTGCTTGGCAAGGAGATAGTGATCATTTCTCTCAGATGCAGACCCAGTCGTGGTTTCCATGCCTTTGTCGCCTCCAGTGGATTACTGCTATGCACTTTGACCATCTCTCCTTCCCTCCCTTCATCTCACAATTTGTCCTGCATCCATCACTTTACCTTTCTACCTATATGGCTTTTATCATCATGGTATCAGGTTCTTGTAAATCACTCAGACTAGTGCAGAATGAGGTTGCTTGCTTGTTTAGTGTTTTGTGCATCGAGCATACACACCTGTGCTCTAGATACCATACTGGCTTCCAATTGTTCTTCAAGGTGTTTTGTTTTCAGTTATGCAGCCCTTTGTGGTTTAGGTCCTGGATATTTTAGAGACCAACTCTCTCTCTCTCTCTCTCTCTCTCTCTCTCTTTCTCTCTCTCTCTCTCAATGATTGAAAGAGACATTTGAGATTAAATGAGTGCTTGAGTTCGTAATTCTAGATTTGAGCTATGGAGCAGGTCATACTCAGTGAAAAATCGACAACTCTGGAATTTGTTTCCTTCTTTGGATTGATAGAGCACCAGTCCTTTGCAGCATGTAGGCAAGTTTATATAGTTACTCAGAATTTCTAAAGGTGTGTGTTGAGGGAGGAGGATATTATTTCAGCGTTCATGTGGGCTTGGCAGTGCTTAATGTTACCTCATTATGAATTATACTGATTCTTAGATATTTGTACATCTAATATAGCCTGGGTATACAGACAAGCAGTATAAATTGGAAAAAATAAAATAAGCTTTGTTCTGTTAGCTAATGATCTGGTTTTTTATTTTTTATTTACCAGAGACTTATATTTCATTTGTTGCAGTAACATCTATGCACCTAACAGTGTTTGAAAACAAACAACAAATCAGCTAACTATTTGTGAACTCAGTAAAGCATGCTCCCTTTATACAGCTGAGAGCACTCAGGTGATGTTAACCAGTATTGGAAGAAAATAAAATAGTTAATTTAGAGACTGAAAATAAAGTCTTTCTCTGGCTCCTGCACATTGCCATACATTTTTTTGGTGCTGATAAAATCACATTACCGTAGAAAGAGTATAAGTTTGCTGTACTCATGTACTTTAAGTTGCAGGTCATCTGGGTCTACTTCAAAAATATATACCTCTCCCTTTAGGAACAGAATATACTCTATTTATTTTCATTAGAAAGATTTATTTTCACATTTGTTTTCCACTAAGGTTATGGACTCTATTTTATATTACTATATTTTAAAAATGTAACTTATTAGTGGCATCATTCCAAAATGTTTCTACAATATTTTGAGATACTGAGAGAGAAGTCTATATGGTTGACTGAAGATTTTTAAGCAGTGTTTTTCCTCCAAATCCTTTAAGAAAATCCCTACTCAAATGATATAGCAGATCATAGAAATAACATATCTTACAAGTTAGCAACTGGCTCTTTATGAAGACCATGATGATGTATCACTTTACTGGAGCCTTGCCATTGGATAGATGGGTTGACCTGGTGGTTTACAATTGCTTGGCCAGTACAAGTACTGTCATTTTAGTAGCATTGTCTGCCCTGACCCTTTTGTCAAACCTGGAGGGGTATCTACCTCACTGAGGCCAGGTTGCAATGCTTATGTGAAATTTACTGCTTATGCTCAAGTGCTGTGTAGTGTGGAGTACTAGTGCTTTTCACAAGCTAAGAGTTCTTTGGTGGTGGTGATGTGTGTTCTCTGGGGAATCAGAATGTCTGCTCACTATCACGGGTCTGGCTAGGCACACTGCTGGTTATCTCCTCTGCCTGTTTAATGGGAAATTGCTATCCGTTGATCCTCTAATTCTCTCTACAAATATACATACTAGATCTTGACACACTACTTCCCTACACTCTACCTGGCATTATGAACAGATTGGGACATGTGACAGGAAGAGACAATCACATGTGGACTATTGAGCTGTGCAATTTAGCAACCCAATTCAGTGACTTTGTAGCAGAACCCAGAGTGGCTTGAGCAGGCCTCTTTGAAACACTGGTATCAGATACTATATAGAGAGGGAAATTTGTTTAATAGGAAAGATATTTGTTTTACTGAATCAATCTGGTTTTCCAGCTTTCCAGCAACAGAACTCTGATGCATGCTACCAATAGAACAAATTGACCTTTTGTTGTAAATTAGGAAAATTTGCCACATAACTTGTCTTTATATTTCAAGGCTACTACAGTCATCCTCTGTGTGCCACTGGATGACAAGGATTTAATTGTATTTAAACAGCTTGAGGAAGCAGACAGTTTCTTCACTTGTATTTCTGAAGTCTATTTGAAAGAAAATTAGTGTCTGATTACTATAATCTCTATTCTCTTCTACTCTGTATTTTTATAAAAGTGCCCAGATACCATGGAAGTGTTCAAATACCACAGTGATGGGCATAGTATAAGAATCTAGAGATGTGGACACTATAGCTTCTGTAGTGGAGCACCCAATACACTATGAATACTGCTTGGATTATAGTGTACCAAAACACAATACTGCTCTGCATGCTTAGGGAGGAGGTCCATCATGAAGCTAGTTACAGCTCCCTAATTTTCTGCCTGGACTCAAGTGCAGGTTAGAGAAACCTGAGGCTTCAGCTTAGAGTCTTGCAGCCCAACCCAAGCCCGACTACATGTGTCCGGTTTGGGTTGAGTAGAGTCTGAAAACAACCTGATGTTCTTGGGCTCAGGTTGGGTTGGATAGTCTCTGATCATCTCCTCAGGCCTGTGGGGTTGGTACAGCGGCAGCTGTGTGCCCCGCTCCTGCCAGCCACTGCTGCTTCACTTTGCTGTGTGTGCTGCAGAGTGAGTGTGCCACTGTGTCACAACGTGTCTTGCTCTGCAGCACACACAGCATAGCAAGGCAGTGTCAGAAGGCAGGAGTGGGGGACACAGCCACTGCTGCGCTGACCCCATGGGCAGGAGATGGCCGAAGATGGATTGTAGGCCTGGGCTTGGGGAGTGTTGAGTCCCCACCAGACCAAGCCACAAGGATGAGATGGCCGTGTTGACACAGGTTTGGAGGGAAGTGTCAGGTTCATGTTGGGTCTGAAAGTGACTCAACACTCAGGCTCATGTAAGGTTTGGGCTAATCAGGTTGTGGTCAGGCAGACCTCTACTCCCTCTGACAATATTCCTCTAGTGACCATTCACTAGCTGTGGATAGCTAGAGGGCATTGTGGTATGCCCCATCCCCAACTACCTGGATATGGGGCATAGCGCAGTGTTTGGTCTACGTGGAGGCTGGTATAAAAGCTGGCTTTACTGGCATCTACCTGTGGGGATTCACCCATGCCAGGTTAACCCTAGTCAGAGGAGCACTGCCTGAACTCTGGAGAGGGAGTGGAGCAAAGCAGAGGATCTGTCCCAATATGTTTAACGGCATTCATTTTATTATACTGTGGGTGAGGAATTTATATGCACACTCCAAATCTCTATAAAGAAAATATTTATAACCCATACTTTGCAGCACAGTTGCATTGACTCTTTCAGGTATTGACAAAACACTTTGATGTAACACTTTCAAATAATGGAAATATAATTTCAAATAATTACTGCTATTTTCTTTTACATAATCACTCTTGATCTGTCTCTAAATAATTTATATTTGAACTATATAACTTTAATCTGGCTGTGGAATGGCATGTCTACTGCTTTTCTGAAATGAGACAATTTCTGAGCATTAATCCTCCAAATCCTATTTTTAAAGTGCAAATTAGGAAGACTAGAATTCCTACTGGGATTTTGTCACAGATTTATGAAACCTCTCAGTTCTTAAAAAAAACAAACAAAAAACAAAAAAAACACAAACCCACAAATAAAATGGCTAACTATGTAAATGGAAGAAGCATAAGTCGCTGCACCTATGAGTTACAATTTTCCCCATTTCTTCCCCTAATTGGATTAGCTGGTTTATCTTTTATTTAAAGAAACTGAGATAATTTCATAGTACTTCGCATTTAGAATTGCTCTCATTGGCAACTCTGACCTCCATCAATGATGCACTTGGTATACCACATAGCTGGGAATAATAAGAAACAGAACAGAATAAAATACAGATTATCAACTATCTCATTTTTTATTTTTATATACTATACATAAATATAATTATATGTGCATCCATATAATATACATGTTCTTACCAAGTAGG
This sequence comes from Gopherus flavomarginatus, assembly GCF_025201925.1. NCBI lineage: Eukaryota > Metazoa > Chordata > Testudines > Testudinidae > Gopherus > Gopherus flavomarginatus. The sequence goes on along the minus strand of NC_066619.1, from coordinate 259,489,930 downwards.
AGAGTTGGGTCACATATAAAGGATCTCACTAATTACATTTGGGGGAAAAGTTTCCATTTATAGTTTTAAAGTGGGTTGTAATGTGCTGTGGTGGATATATAGCCAAGGGGAATGAGAAAAATATGAATTAAATCACTGTAGTAAAAGTTTTATCCCCTTCTCATGTACAGAGCAATCATGGAATCCCTAAAAAGTGGATACTGTCAGACTATAGATATTCTCTCCTTGTATATTATTTTACTGGGTATCTAGTGTGTTATGTGTGTTACTGATATAATATGCTGAATTAAAAGACTAAAGCTATAATGTGGGCACTTAAATGCATTGGACCTGTTTTGCCTTTGAATGGAGAGTTCTGCTTAAAACTCCCTGGTGGTATTTGACTCTTTGTATGTTTGCTTCCATTTTAGCTTATCTCTGAACTACAAGATTAATTGTAAAATGTTATTAGAAACTATTAACTGCATAATATATCATCTATAAATAAAGAGGCAAGCAGTAGTAGATGTTTTCAGGTATCTGATAAGCCTATATCATGTTAAATATATTCTTTTCCATACACCTTCTTCTATGTGCTGTCCTTTGAGGTCAGAGATTTTGTATTAGTCAAGCAATGTTCATTATAAAGGGGAAATTCAGAGTATGAAATGACAAACACATGAATTTCAGGGAACTCATAATCTCCACATTTTTATAGTTCTTTCACTATTTGAGTTGTTCCTACATCCTGTTCAGTAAGCTAGTGTGGTTCTTCTGAAACATGGATCTTTTACTTTCAGAACCAAAAACTGCCTAAAAAGAACAGGTACTGAGAATAATAGATGGTGGGTTCTTCAGTTGTAATGCTTCTTTTTTTTTTTTTTTTTCTTCTCGTCAGTTTGGTAAAAGAGAACTTGTGGTGGACTTTCATCTAGGGGTTTGATGGTATGAAATAAATTTCTCCACAAATAATTTTCTTACAAATCCCCAAAAGCATGTTCTCAAATATTGATCATTTCATTGAATACTTATCGCCTTCGATTCTTCTTCGACTGATTGAACATGTCCATTCTATTGTAGGTGTGTGCAGGCCTCTTTCACAGCTGCCAGATAACTTTTTCTCTCAGTGGTACCTGTCAGGGTGGCTCAGGCGCTCTCTGCAGTCGTGCGCCACTACATAGCTTAAAGGAGTTCATGGTAACTCTGAAGTCACTTGGAATTTATACACTACAGAAAAAGAGGAAGCAGTTCCAGCCACAGCAGGCTTACAGATATCAGAGCTTGATACCTGAGCCCCAAGACCTACAGAGAATAATGGGCAGGAATTACAGGAGGTGTCAACCTCCCTTCTCCTCCTCCTCTGCGACAGCAGGTTTCTCTTGAGCAGTGGCCCAGTCGAAACACACATTTTGACACGTTTGTCAAGGGCAGTATACCAGTTCCTACAGGCCCATTTTTTCCTACTGATTATGTTTTGCAATATTCTCTCCCACTTCCGCTGTGTTTGGGCTTGTATCACATCTCTTCAGTGGGTCTTGACCTCTGTGGAGCTGGGATAGTCCCTTCAATTTGGTTCTATCCCCCTTCCCACTTGCTTTCCCTGTCCCTCTTCAGGAACCATTCTCTAAAGATTGTTCTTCAGCAGGAGGTCCAGTTTCTCCTTTTTAGTGGGCTCCCTAGTGGAAGTTCCTCTGTTTCTCAGGGAGAAGGGTTTTATTCCTTCTATTTCCTTATTCACAAAGTAAAAGGCAGTCTCAGGCCTATTTTAGGTCCAAGGAAGTGAAACAAATACCTGAGGAAAATAAAGTTCCGCATGGTTACCCTACTTTCTATTATTCCTTCTCTGGAACAAGAAAACTGATATGCTGCTCTCAACTTAAAGATCGGTCCAGACTACTGGATGTTTCTCAGTTTCATAGTGAATGGAAGCCACTACCAATTTGCAGTACTTCTGTTTGGCCTATAAGCAGCCCCTCACAGAGTACATGATGATGGTGGTAGCTGCATATCTTCGGAGGCTGGGGATCCATGTGTTCTCCTACCTGGATGGCAGGCTAGTGAAAGGCCAGTCCAAGATTCAAGTACTGTCCTCTGTGACCATCATCTAGTCCAGGGGTCGGCAACCTGTGGCACGCAGTCTGATTTTTAGTGGCACGCGGCTGCCAGCCGGGGTCCCAGCCACCGGCCCCGCTCAGCCTGCTGCCAGCCTGGATGGATGGAACCCAGCCGGCAGCAGGCTGAGCGGGGCTGGCGGCCGGGACCCCAGACCAACAGCAGGATGAGCATCTCATCCCACTGTCGATCTGGGGTTCCGTCTGCTGCCTGCGCTGCTGGTCTGGCATGCAAAATCTTTCACTGGAACACGAAACCTTAGATTAATGAAGACGTGGCACACCACTTCTCAAAGGTTGCCAACCCCTGATCTAGTCCACTTGCAATGCTTTGGGGTTATTATTCACTCCAGACAAATCAATTCTGAAACCTGTGCAAAGAATACAATTTCTGCTTCACACAAGGTTCCAGTTGCTCCAAGGCTTGATCATGGAATGAAAGCCATATTCTGTTACCACAATGCACACTTGCCTCAAACTCCTGGGGCACATGGCAGCATGTACCTGTATAGTACAGCATGCCAGTCCACACCTCAGGACGCTTCAGGAATGGCTAGCATCAGTGTATGCTCCCAGTTGATGTTGTCTACAGAGTAGCTCACATATCAGAGGTAACTTTGTTCTCTCTGGACTGGTGGACAGACCCTTGGAAAGCTTATTTGGAAGTTCCCTTCATTTTCCTGCAACCAGTGCTTACACTGATCACAGATGCCCCATTCCTGGGTTGAGTGGCACACATGGGAACCCTGCAGACTCAAGGGTTACGGTCTTTGCAGGAGGACTCATATAAACATCAGGGAGCTAGGTGCTGTTAGTCTAGGCTGTTCAGCCTTCTGTCCACATCTTGTGGGGAAAAATCTGCTAGTGCTAATAGACAACACAGCAACTACATTCTGTGTAAACAGACAGGGAGGGGCACGTTAGTTGCAACTGTGCCAGGAGACAATTCTGCTGTGGAAGTTCTACATCATCAGCTCTGTTCATCTCAAAGCAGCTTACCCTCCAGGAAAGCAGAACACAATGGCAGGTCCTTTGAGCAGGTCTTTCTCCACTCACCATGAATAATCACTACATCCGGATGTGCCAAGTCCCTCTTCCAGGTGTGGGGGACTCCCAAGCGGACCTGTTTGGCAATGAAGGCCAATAGAAACTGCTATCAGTTCCGCTCTCAGGAGGAGTGTTGGGGTCATCACAGTGCAGATTCATTGATGGATGCTTTCTTGCTACCATGGAAGAAGTCTGTGCTTTATGCCTGTCCTCTGATACCATTACTTTCCATAGTCTTGTTCAAGACCAAACGGACGATGCTTACCTCATACTAAGAGCACCAGTGTTTCCTTGACAACACTTGTTCTCAACCCTACTAGCATTGTCGGTGAGACCTCCTCTGCCTTTTCTGTTGGATCCAGACGTAATTTTTCAGGACCATGGCCATCTGCTCCACTGCAATCTGCAAGCTTGACAGCCTGGATGCTTCTTGGCTAACACCAGTAGAAAGGGCTTGATCAGAAAACGTTCAGGAAATGCTTCTGAAAGGCTTCAACTGGGTGTACTTTCCTGGCCAAATGGATATGTTTTTCTATCTGGTCGCAACAGAAATGTGTCTCTCTAGTGCAAGCTTCCATCAACCACATTTAGGGCTATCTGTTGCACCTAAAACATCAAGATCTGACAGTTCTGCTACAGTACTGTTAGCAGCAATTTCAGCTTTCCACCCTTCAGTGAGTAATAGATTGCTTTTTTGCAATCCCAATATAAGATTTCTAAAAGAGTTAAACAGTTATACTCACAGGTACCAGAACTTGTTCCTCCAGGGGATCTCAACCTGGTGCTAGCAAAATTAATGGGATTACTCTTTGAACCTCTTGTGTCTTGCTCCCTACTCCACCTTTCTGATCGTGGCATTTGTGGTTGTGATAACTTCAGCAGGTTGAGAACCTTAGTTTCAGAACTTCCTTGTACAGTTTTCTACAAGGATAAAGTTTACCTCCACCCCACCCAAAATTCCTGACAAAGATAGTTTCCAATTTCCACATTAACCAAGCAAATTATTTGCCAGTTTTCTTCCCAAAGCCTCACATGCATAGAGATGAGGATAAACGTCATTCATTGGATGTTAAAAGAGCTTTAGCCTTTAACTTGGACCACACTGATATTGGCATCCTTTTGTGTGCGGGAGACTGTGGGAATTGCAGCCTATGATGTAGCTGGTTTGCAGTGTCTCATGTGACTGAACAGTCCAATCCGAGATTTGCATGTTTTTTGGCATTTGTTAAAATGTGTATGTCTTGGTTGGGAGCTGCTTGCTTCGTACGGGCTCTTTTCTCTTCAAGCTGTAGGAGCCAGCTCCTGTCATGGACTTTGATGCCCTGATGGAAATGATTGCACCACTTGTTACGATCGCTTGCCAAGATTTCCCATTGGTCAGGATCAGTTCAAAATTCCTTCATATCTCGCTTGTATGTGTCTTTATAGCGACGCTTGGGATGTCCTGTAGTTCTTGTTCCCTCTGATAGCTCCCCGTATAGCATGTCCTTGTGTATGTGTCTGTCTTCCAACTGCTCACCTGGGCTGGGTGGACCACACTATGTCCTTTGGATCCTCAGTGTAGTTATTTGTCATGATTGCAGACAGGATGAAAGACCAACTGGCTTCTCCTCAGAGGATTTCTTCCTGCATTCATTTGTGCTACCAGTTAACTAATATCATGTCACTTCCTAGAGCCTTTGCCAATTCGACAAAAGCTCAAGCAGCTTCAGCAGCTTTCCTTGTGCAAGTACCTATCTGAGACATTTGCAGAGTGACAACTTGGTCATCCGTTCACACTTTTGCTGCTCATTATGCCATTTCTAGCCAGTCTAGGAATGGAGCCAATTTCAGACAGGTTGTTCTACAATCACTGTTCAGGTAGACTCTGAACCCTCCTTCATGTTAATCTGTTCGTGATTCCCTTACAGTGAAATGGACATGTGCAATCACTCGAAGAAGAAAAAATGTTTACCTACTATGACATTCCAGGGTACAATCCAGCCAGTGAGGGGTTGTGTCGCCGGCTGCCCTGCAGCCTGGGGTACCTCACAATGCTTTGCAGCTTTAGCTCCCAGCTTGAGCCCCTCATAAACGGCTAAACAGAATGTAGGTAATTCCCTGAGTGTCTGTGTATAGCTGCAGCCTGCCAGCACACTCCAGTCACACTCTGATTTCCACCAGCCTTCGTTACTACTTGGAGGATGACCCCAACACACTCCCAGTGTTGAATTTTCCTTCAAAATGTGGGTTCTGCAATCTCCAGACCTTTCCTGGAAAGTTCAAATATTTTAGGTTTGTTGCCCCTGTAAGGGAACAATGTCCAACAGTTTGCTACTTTAAATGGGGTTACCTGAACAATTCAGTTTGAATGCAACACTAGATTTGTTTAATTCAAGAAGAAAACAAGTTTATTTAACCACTAAGAGGTTTTAAGTGAGTACAACCATAAGACATTAAAGTCAGAAATGGTTACATGAGAAATAAAGAGAAAATGCCTTCTTGTGCAAAAACGTAACAAATTAGACTTGGTTCAAGATAAGAGCCTTGCCACATGCTCCCAACGACACGACTGTCTAAGTTTCAGGTCCAAAAATCAAATGGCTGCTTCCTTTTGTTGTCTTAGGTAAAAGAGAGAGAGAGATGGCTAGGAAGAGATACTGTGAGGTGATTTTGCCCCTCGCTTTATAGACTCATAGACTTTGAAGTCAGAAGGGACCTGTAAGGAGGCGCCCTGGCTCCCTGCCGCGCCTGAGAGGGACGAGCCAGAGCAGGTGCCTCAGTGGGCGGAGTCAGCACTGCCTGTCCCCGCCCCCCGGAAGTCAAGGGGCGGGACAGGAAGTATAAAAGCCCGGCCCCAGCGCTCAGTTGGAGGCAGGCTGCCGGAGAGGACAGACGCTGGTGCCCGGGCTCCTGCCGGGCCCAGCCTGCCCCGCGCCCACTATCCAGAGGAGCGCTGGCCTGACCTGCCCTGCGCCCACTATCCAGAGGAGCGCTGGCCGGACCTGCCCCGCGCCCAATATCCAGAGGAACGCTGGCCGGACCTGCCCCGCTCCCACTACCCAGAGGAGCGCTGGCTGGACTTGCCTCAGACCCGATACCCGGAGGAACGTCGGCCTGACCTGCCGTGTGCCCGATACCCCGAGGAGTGGCCTGAGCTTCCCCACGACCGGTACCCGGAGGAGCCCATGGTCTGGGACCCCCCAGACGACGCTGGCAAGGACCAGGTACCCAGAGAGGGGGAGGTTGGAAGTGGCCCGGGGATAGCCGACCCTGGTTTGGCTCCTGAAGAGCCCGAACCCATGTCAGTGTGTTGCGGCCAGGATCCCCACTGACCGCAGCGGGTCTTGACCACTGCTAGGGCCCCGGGCTGGAACGCAGTTGAGTGGGAGGGCCTGCGTTCCCCCTGCCACCCGTAACCGGGTAGCAGACTCCCCCTCTTCCCGCCGCTCTGCCCTGATCCAGAGGGCCAGAGCGAACTAGACTTGTGTTTGGTGCCCCGCCCAAACCAAGGGCGGGGCCCCTTTGACTTTGCCACTGCTCTGCCCTGACCCAGAGGGCCAGAGCAAACTAAGACTTGTGTTTGGTGCCCCGCCCGAACCAAGGGCTGGGCCCCTTTGACTTTGCCACTGCTCTGCCCTGACCCAGGGGGCCAGAGCGAACTAGACTTGTGTTTGGTGCCCCGCCCGAACCAAGGGCTGGGCCCCTTTGACTTTGCCACTGCTCTGCCCTGACCCAGGGGGCCAGAGCGAACTAGACTTGTGTTTGGTGCCCCGCCCGAACCAAGGGCTGAGCCCCTTTGACTTGGCCACTGCTCTGCCCTGACCCAGAGGGCCAGAGCGAACTAGACTTGTGTTTGGTGCCCCGCCCGAACCAAGGGCTGGGCCCCTTTGACTTTGCCACTGCGCTGCCTTGATCCAAAGGGCCAGGGCTAACTAGAACTCTTACGGCTCCACCCTGCCCAAGGGCTGGGGCTTATTTACTTAGAGAGCCCCGACCCCGGCTAGAGGGCCGGGGCTCTACCCTGTTTGCAGACCCTGTACTCCCCTCAGCACCTGCAGAGGGGCTAAGCCTACCCGGACTGCAGCGTGCTAGGAGGCGCCTGAGAGGGACGAGCCCCGACACGACCGGCTTACAGGCTTACAGGACCATTATGATCTTCTAGTCTGACCTCCTGCACAACGCAGGCCACAGAAACTCCTGACCTATGTCTGAGCTATTGAAGTCCTCAACTTGTGTTTAAAGACTTCAAGGTGCAGAGAATCCTCCAGCAGGTGACCCGTGCCCCACGCTGCAGAGGAAGGCAAAAAAACCCCAGGGCCTCTGCCAATCTGCCCTGGAGGAAAATTCCTTCCTGACCCCAATTATGGTGATCAGCTAAACTCTGAGCATGTGGGCAAGACTTACCAGCCAGACATCCAGGAAAAAATTCTCTGTGGTAACTCAGATCCCACCCTATCTAATGTCTCATCACAGGCCAAAAATTGGGCATATTTGCCGCTAATAATCAAAGAACCATTAATAGTCCAGTCCTCCTTTGAAATGCATTTCCTTGAGCATTACCCCAAGATAAAGTTAATTCCTGCTGTGAGGACAGAGACAAGGAGTCTTTTGTTGTAAGAGGTTCCATGCTGTTGTTTGCTAAAATAGAGATGTGTTTGTTCCTGCTCTCCTCCCTTGCCAAAGAATGGCCATATGACAGGTGATTGCCCATCAGCTTTGAGGACACGTGGCTAGAGGTGTCAGCTTTGAGAAACTGGTTTACCCACTCTCCAGACTTGCCTGGTAAACACCTTGAGTCATAATTTCAGCTTATGTTCATAACTTCACGTATAATGTTGCTACACACATTTCATCATGATTTTACTGACCAGTGAGTTGTTAGTTTTCAAATGCTGCCTCACAAGGGATATTTTATATAAAGATTATTACCACAGTGGTGAATATAGAGGTGCGTTTGGTCACACCTTCCTTTCTGTAAATGATGTTCTTCGAAATGTGTTGCACACGTCCATTCCATGACCCACTTTCCTTCTCCTCTCTATCGGAGTCTATCCAGTAAGAAGGAACTGTGGAGAGTCAGGGTGGCTCTGTCCTCTTATACGTGCATGCAGTGGCATGCGATGGCCAAGGGAGCTCAAGCTGCCCCGATAGGTACTGAAGAGGGGAAAAAGTTCTCTGACAACAGCGCTAGAGGCGTGCGCACACCCACAGTGGAATGGACATGTGCAACGCATCTTGAACAACAGTCACAGGTAGGTGACTGATTTTTAGTGATATTCCACCAATGTTCTGGGTGTTGTACTTTGAGAGTGGCCTGTTGCACCGTCTTGTTCTTTATGAAAATCAGGCTTTATAACAAAACAAAACAACATCAAAAAACCTTTATGAAGAGAAGTGGGGAAAGGAAGGTCAAAATATATATTTATAAATTATACAGGATTTTAAAAAATGATAGTATTTGGTTTTTTCCCCCAGCCATCTTATGTCAGAATACATTAGGATGACAGACACAGAACGTGATCAGATTGATCAAGATGCTCAGATATTTATGAGGACATGTGCTGATGCCATTCAACAGCTGAGAACGGAAGGTAAATTAGTAGAATGGTAAATGGATTATGTTAATTATTGAAGAGTTCATGATAAATGCTGATATGACTGTGAAGGTTGAACAATATACAGAACAACTTTTTAAAAGAAAGATACATAGGGTTTAATTTTCCATTCACTTAAACCCATGTAACTCCTGACTTCAGTGGAATTATTCTTGATGTACATTTGTATGAGTTAAAGGAGAGTCCAGCATATAGAATTTAACCTAGCCACCCCAGTCCATTAATTAGCATCTGATTAAAAGAAAAAAAATCTAAGTCTTTCAAAACATTTACCATGTAAGTAATAATTTTTGGCAAAATGGCATACGGGCCTAACCCAAAATCCAATAAAGTCAATAGGCGACTTTCCCAGTAACTGTACTAACAAAAGTCAACAGCTTAAATGACCAATACGTACAGAGTAGAGAAATAGAAATATTTCTAATCAGACTATGTAGTTACTAAATCTTCATCATTACTTTCCCCACCATTTCTAAGCATATCCCTTTTAAATCAGACCTAGCTTTTGTGTTAAAAGGTGATATCCTAGCCCTACTGAAGTCAATGGGTCCAAGATTTCACCCTAAGTGAAGGTTGTTGGGTATTATTTGTTTTTATGGAATCTGGGAACAATACAGAAACTAAATTTTGCACAAAATGCTTATAATGTCAGTCTTTTATGTCTAGAAATTTAAAAAATATTGTATCTTGAAGTGAAATTACTTTTCATTTTCAAACTTATGTTCCATACCCCAGAATGATGCTCTAGTTATTTGTTACATTAGTTCTGATAAATAGTGATAAAATTGAAGATTTCAATGAAGTATGGAGAAAAATGAGAATTGATCAGTTGTCCTTGCTAAATTTGAAGCCTTTCTTCTAGAGGAAATTCTAACAAAAAAATGAAACCCTTCAGTGATGCAGAGTATTCCAATATTAAAAGATTTTACATTTTCTATTACTTCATAAACAGAGGGCTTGTCTACACAAACACTTCTTTCCTGGCAAATTGAGGTGTAAATCAACCCCACACTAGACTGCCACACGCTTATTGTCCATGTGGACCCAGCCGCTGTACACTAACAGTTCTATAGTGTGCTTAGATTAGTGGTGGCCAACCTGTGGCCCGCACATGGCCCATCAGGGTAATCTGATTGCGGGCTGTGAGACATTTTGCTGATGTTGACTGCATGCAGGCACTGTCCCCCGCAGCTCCCAGTGGCCGCAGTTGCCGTTCCCGGCCAATGGGAGCTGCGGGAAGCAGCGGCCTGCAGGGACATGCTTGCTGCTGCTTCCTGCAGCTCCCATTGGCTGGGAACCATGGCCACTGGGAGCTGCGGTGAACCATGCCTGCAGATGGTCAACGTCAGCAAAATGTCTCGTGGCCTGCAATCAGTTTACCCTGATGGGCCGCATGCAGGCCACAGGTTACCCACCACTGGCTTAGATCTACTCCTGGTTTAAAGCGGGCTAGATCAAAGTGCACTAGGAAACTGTTCACACCACCACTTGCCACAAACTAAACATTCATATAGACTGGCCAAGAAGAATTAGTTGTATACAACTAAGTGATAATGGTTTCATTATGCAAAGTTTTCTTGATAGCACTCTTGGAATATTGTGGCCACTGCTGGATACTGAGTTTTGTAAAGGAATATGGCCAATCTTGATAGTTTGAGGAAGAGTCTTCTGATATCCAGATGAAAGCCTCTCAGGGTATATTTTATGAGGGTTCAAGATCTGAGTGTTCTTTTGCCTTTTTAAAATGGATTTGACTGCATGCACCAAGTGTCATGTGAGTACATGGCATGTCAAAGGTCATGGTCAATCATGACAGGTCAAGCTACAAGAAGAGGACAAAATAGCTCTGGTAAAAGATAATGTATTACTAGGGTTTCTATTTTGGGGGTTTTATTAATTTTATTTGAGGGAGATTATTTTTAGGAAATTTTGAGTTTTATGTAGATCCCCAAAAATTGAGGGGAGAGGAGGTCGGGGCTCTCTTTGTATACATTCTTTGTATATTTTACTCATATATACTGTAATGAGTACCGGTAATCTGTTCGTAATATTTCATATGCTCTTTAACATAGTACTGTTTCAAACACTACATTAAAGCACACTGGAGTACCTTTAGTGCACACCAGCAGGATCTACATGGATCAGTTAATGTGCAACACTTCAGTGCACTTCAGAAGTGTGATTTCTAGAATCTATATTACTGCTCTGTGTAGACAAGCCCTTAGAAATAAGTATCTATTTCTTGTCTTTATTATATAAACTCCAAAGAGGACCATCAGCACAGGGAGTAGACTATTAAGAGAAGAGACTGGAATACATTGTAAAGATAAATTCAAGGAATGGGTGGGCATACTGTGTCAGGGTTGGATAACCCTAGGTTTTCTTGCTAAAAAGCCGGTCTTTCCTAATATGTGATAAAGATTGTGGACTAAGTATACTAAAGGTTTGTGTCAAATTTAAGCTTCCATAGATAGATAGATACACCTCTGAAGCACTAATCAGGAAAGTATATCTGTAATGTAGTCATGGGAGCTATATATTATTAAAATAAAAAACAGATGTTTAATTGTCAAATTTGGTGTTTGGCACTGGGCAAGACACAAATATCAGGACAATCTCTATCCTGGAGAGTTTACAGTCTAGAACATTACAGCTAAGTTGAGCTTTAGATTTGTCTCTTTAAGCTTGGCTTGAGCAAAAGTCTATAGTTAATTCAAATGTAATTGACACGAGTAGGGCACCTGAAGAGAATATCTACAAGCAACAATAAAAGGTAAACTACGTGATATTTTTTATTTTCTTTAATTGCTATTGTGAAGATATACATTTAATTTCTTAAAATATACTACTAATAGACTTTTATAAATATAAAGCTGTATATACAGTATATTCTGTGGCAAACTGAAGAGCTGGGCTTTCATATTCTTCAATAAAAGTGTAAAATATTATCTTGAAATTTTTCATTTCAGCACACAAGAACGTCCAATCCCCACAAGTGAGAGAGCACAGAGCAGCTGTCTTGGACTTTACTGAAGATTATTTAAAAAGTACCTTGTACTTGTTTTTCTACAAATGTATAACAGTTCAAAGTGAATGATTATTTGATTGTACAGTATTGTCAACCTCTTTATTTTTATATTTCTAAATCATACTGATAATTTCTGAGAGAAAATCGTGGTCGTCTAACTACATATTTTTCTGCTCTTGACATTTTTGAACAGGAGTGTGTAAGCTGTACTCTGAACAAAGAGCTGTACGAGTCAAACGAATGGTAGATAAGAAAAGATTGTGAGTAGTTACTTTAAATTGCCTGATTCCCTATGTAACTCTTTAACTGAATAAATGTGAACCTAAAGCATGGGACCAGCAATTCTCAACTGATGCACATATTCATTAGAATCAGCAATATGTGGAGCTTTCATTGTGAATGGCTGCATATTAGCACCTTTTGTGCCTGTATCACACCGTGAAGGCTATAAAATGCTGAATGCTAAAATATATAACCATTTGTTCCAGATTTCAGATATGTATATGAATAAACCACAGAATTGTTAAAAGAAGAGTTAACCATCTGACTTGAAACCCACAAATAGAAGGAAACTCTTGTGTAGATCTGAAATTGCCTCTGTAATCCATCCTTTTTAAAATTAGATCATAGAATATCAGGGTTGGAAGGGACCTCAGGAAGTCATCTAGTCCAACCCCCTGCTCAAAGCAGGACCAATCCCCAACTAAATCATCCCAGCCAAGGCTTTCTCTAGCCTGACCTTAAAAACCTCTAAGGAAGGAGATTCCACCACCTCCCTAGCTAGCCCATTCCAGTGCTTCACCACCCTCCTAGTGAAAAAGTTTTTCCTAATATCCAACCTAAACCTCCCCCACTGCAACTTGAGACCATTACTCCTTGTTCTGTCATCTGCCACCACTGAGAACAGTCTAGATCCATCCTCTTTGGAACCCCCTTTCAGGTAGTTGAAAGCAGCTATCAAATCCCTCCTCACTCTTCTCTTCTGCAGATTAAACAATCCCAGTTCCCTCAGCCTCTCCTCATAAGTCATGTGCTCCAGCCCTCTAATCATTTTTGTTGCCCTCCACTGGACTCTTTCCAATTTTTCCACATCCTTCTTGCAGTGTGGGGCCCAAAACTGGATACAGTACTCCAGATGAGACCTCACCCATGTCAAATAGAGGGGAATGATCACGTCCCTCGATCTGCTGGCAATGCCCCTACGTATACAGCCCAAAATGCCGTTAGCCTTCTTGATAACAAAGGCACACCGTCAATTCATATCCAACTTCTTGTCCTCTGTAACCCCTAGGTTCTTTTCTGCAGAACTGCTACTTAGCGATTCGGTCCCTAGTCTGTAGCAGTGCGTGGGATTCTTCTGTCCTAAGTGCAGGACTCTGCACTTGTCTTTGTTGAACCTCATCAGGTTTCTTTTGGCCCAATCCTCTAATTTGTCTAGGTCCCTCTGTATCCTATCCCTACCCTCCAGCGTTATCTACCACTCCTCTCAGTTTAGTGTCCTCTGCAAACTTGCTGAGGGTGCAGTCCACGCCATCCTCCAGATCATTAATGAAGATATTGAACAAAACCAGCCCCAGGACCGACCCTTGGGGCACTCCGCTTGATTATACAGATATATGCTACTGTATGTAAAATCATCCAGTTTGGGACACTGCAACCTGACAGAATTCCTCAAACCTGATACGAAGGATACCCACTCTGTGAGTAATTGTTCACTCTTCATGCCTATTCAGCTCTGATCTTCCTGTGGACACTGCTAAGAGAGATAAAAGAATGCTTGACTTGGCATTTTTTGTGATGAGGACTAACTAGAAACTGGATTGAAACCACAAACTCATAGCTTATCAAACAGCTATTGGAAGATAACAGCTTCCTTCTGCCACTAGCATGAGTTAGATTGAACTAGTCACCTAGAGGTGAAAAATCTTAAGTACTATTTTACTACTCCCCTGGAACATCCGGTTATCGAAATGAATATTTTTTTTCAAGGAAGGCTACTGTGAAAGAATATGCAGGTTGTTGCTTTTTTCCAACCAAGGGTTACAAACACAGCTGCCTGCAAGTTTTTTTTCTTTTTGGTTTGTTCATTTTCATGTGGGGAGACAGAGTGAGGAAGTTAACAATTTAAAGTATATCACGTCTAAAAAGCAAAGTCTCTAAAGTTGTAATACTGCCAGTCTTTTCTCAGTCTTCACAATGCAAATTTTAACCCTGATTTCCCTTAGGCAGGTTTTCATGTGGAAATAACAAATTGCACAACATATGTGCCAGTAGTTAAAGTCTCAAAAATTTTTCAAAGAACTCATACTGCTTTATCTGGTTAAAGTGCAAACATGTCAGATATTATTTAAATTAAAACTAGTGGGGTGTCTTTAAATATCCTCTGGGATGTATATTCCACCCAGACTCATACAACATCTGTAATTAGAGGTGATGGGATTCACTTGAGGCTTTTCCCCTTAGAAATAAATAGCTATAAGATCTATTTTATTTTTCTTTTGTGGAGAGGTTGAAACCAACTGTATGAGAAAGTCAGGATAACTCCTTAACATTTTTTGTAACCCATTGAGAGGCAGCTTCTCGTGATGACACGATGGATAAAAAGTAACCCAGCAATCAAGTCTTGTGTATTAAGCATAAAATCTTGTCAGATTCAGTATTCTTCATATTGAATTTTGAAGGAAAAAAAGTTTGATTCCAGCAGTCCTCTAATTAAGCTAATAAATGTTCCCTGCTATTCTGCTCACCATTTTCAAGATGACTCAGTGAACTCAATGGGAAAACAAATGAATTTTATATGCGCTAACAATGGAGCAAAAGAGATACACTAGAAGTTAGAACTTCTCTGAAGGCTAAGCAACAGTGTAACACTTAAATAAAATCTTGAGCAGAAGAGCAAAGGATGTTGTTTTGCCACTATTACCCATTGTAAAAACCAGAAAGCAGATGTTAGCCAGGTGGAGGCTGTATGCATTGCAGATGTGATATAATAGCTAAATTGCTATTTAAATTAAAATTCAATTTAAATAAATCACAGGGCATAAACCAATCTTTCTGATGACTTTAAAGAAAAATTGCTTTCTTTCATATGGCTTCAACTAGTTGATTTGTAATTTCCCTAAGGATTTCAGGAGACACTTTATGTGATAATAAGAATTTGTTTTATTATTTAAACTAGGTTTTGTTAAAGTCTGCTGCATTGCAGGCTTTTTATTCATTTTTAATTGAAAATGGGTATATTAGCATACTCTGGAAGTTAAGGATTACAAAAAATAAAGGGATATATTTATTTAAAAGTCAATCCTTCATCAGATCTTCTTTACTGTAGTTTAGCAGGCATTAAATATATGCTTGTTAACAGAACCCGTTTTTAGTATTGTTTAAGTGAATCTTATTTCTCTTTATTTAGATGAGCATGCTAAATCTTAAACTATCTGGGTGTTGTAATTTCCTGACATAATATAATTTGGCTTTGTGTATTCAAAAGTTCTGCCAATTAGATTTGACTAATTTCCAAAAATGAAATGTTAAGAGAAGTGGGCTGTTATCCTTCTCTTTTTATGTTGCTAGGTTACTGACCTAGTGGATAGTGAGAAAGCAGTAGATGAAATGTATCTTGATTTTAATAAGACTTTTGACACAGTCCCTTGTGATATTTCCGTGAGCAAACTAGGAAAATGCAGTCTAGATTCAATTACTATAAAGTGGGTGCATAACTGGTTAAAAGACCATACTTGGTAGTTATCAATGGTTTGCTGTCAAACAGAGAGTGTATCTAGTGGGATCCTCCAGGGATCAGTCTTGGGACCAGTACTAGTCAGTATTTGCGTTAATGACTTGCAGAGTGTGCTTATAAAATTTGGAGATGACTCCGAGCTGAGAAGGGTTGCAGGCACTTTGGAGAACAGAATTAGAATTCAAAATGACCTTTAGTTTGAGAAAAGAAGGCTGTGGGGGACCTGATAATAGTCTTCAAATATGTTAAAGGCTGTTAAATGAGGACTGTGATTAGTTGTTACTCATGTCCACTGAAGATAGGACAAGAAGTAATGGACTTAATCTGCAGCAAAGGGGATGTAGGTTAGATCCGAGGGTAGTTAAGATCTGAAACGAGCTTCTAAGGAAAAAAAATGAGGAATACTTCTGGCACCTTAGAGACTAACAAATTTATTAGGACATAAGCTTTCATGGGCTAAACCCACTTTAGTCTCTAAGGTGCCACAAGTACTCCTTGTTCTTTTTGCTGATACAGACTAACACGACTACGACTCTGAAGCTTCTAAGGGAGGTTGCAGAATCCCCATCACTAGAGGTTTTTCAGAACAGATTGGACAAGCACCTGTCAGGGATGGTCTAGGTTTACTTGGTCCTGCCTCAGCAGAAGGGGCTGGACAGACCTCTCAAGGTCCGTTCCAGCCCTACATTTCTATGATTTTATGAAATGTGCCTAATTAGTTAAATATAGTTATATTCATTGATATTTAAAATTATAGGTTCATAGGTACAAACTACAAACTCTGGCAGTGGATACAACTTTTAAAGTTAGTTTTCATTTATATGGGGAATCAGTATTTTATTGGTTTTCAGAACAATTGTTATTGTCATCTTCAGCAAGCCATAGATTTCTGTCTATAGTACATACAGAAGGCTTTTCTTTACTGTACATGCTTCCCCCAAGACCCAGTTCTTGTAGTTAATTTTTTAGACCAAACAGAGTTCCTGTTACCTCTCTTTTGTCTTGTTTTAAATCATATCATAGAGTAATTATATCATAGAATATCAGAGTTGGAAGGGACCTCAGGAGGTCATCTAGTCCAACCCCCTGCTCAGAGCAGGACCAGTCCCCATACAGATTTTTATCCCAGTTCCCTAAATGGCCCACCCTAAAGGATTAAACTCATAACCCTGGGTTTAGCAGGCCAATGCTCAAACCACTGAGCTATCCATCCCCCATAGTGAGAATGACCAGATTAGACTTTTTATTCCACTTTCTCCATTTTTTATTAATATCCTAACACACATCCTAATACAAAAGGAATTGTACACAAGTATGTAGACACAGTAAAAGTGTGTGTGTGTAAGCTAGTGCAATACCTAGTGCACTGTGTGGACAGGTGTTACTGCCTGATAGTTTTTATCAGTCATTTGCGTTCTTAGGTAGCAAATTTTCATCAATACTGGAAAAAATATAAAGTAGTCAGAGCTGCTGTTTAGTTGCTCCATATAACACAGTAGTTTAGCTTCAGTTGTGCACTCTCTTGCTGTTAGAGTTCATAGCTGAGAAAGGCAAACTACTGAAGTTTACTGCTCATTTTCAATCCCACTATTACTCTATTTTTGTATTTTATTTTTTTTAGGAGACATATATATGACAGATATTTAGTCAGAGATCACTGAATAAACAACTGATATTTTAATTGGACTTTTAATAATAAGAAGAGATAGGGATTAATTAATTTATTTATGTAGCTATTTTAATCAGTAGATCTCAAAGCATTTTACAGATGAGGTCAGCATCATTATCCCCATTTTACAGATGAAGAAACCAAGGCACAGAGAGATTAAGTGACTTGCCCAAAGTCACTTAGCGGGCCAGTGGCTGAGCTGAGGATGGAATTCATGTTTCCTAAGTCTCAACCCAATGCTCTTTTCATACCACACTTATTAACATTACAGACAGTTGCAGTTGTACATCATATAAAACTTTCTTGATTTGCATCTAAGTATCCACTATGCTCTTCGGCAAACAGTATATATGAGATTCATTTTCCTTTACTGGCTGCACTACTGGAGTACTTTGGCTTGCTGAGTAAAGATAATTATGTTTGAAACCAGATGCTGAGAGTTTATATTTTGTTACCTTTGCTTGGTGATATTTTGACAGTATATACAGTAAGAACTCAAAAATTACTTGAAAACTAATGTTGAATTGGCCATTGGCCAAACAGAAAGCATGTTTGGTATTAGAGGACTGTTAGAATTGACATTTTAATATGCTAGGTTTATCAAAGGAAGTTCATTGAAATCTTTAATATGGCTGCAATAAATGGATACAATATTTTGCTTACCCTGAGCAAATAATTACTTTTTCTGGACTGAGTAAAACGTTTTTCATTTCATTTATTATTCTCAAACATCATGGTAAAGGACGGTAAGTAGATATTTGTGTCTTGGCTAGTAAATTTTCATAAGAGTTTCATAAGGATGACTTTACTGTGTGCTATATTTCCAAGTAATCTTTGATCAACTCCTTATTCTCATTTTAGGGAGAATCAGCTGTATAAACTTAGTTAAATTATGGGCTCTTGTGCTTGTAGGTCCAGGCTTGAACCTGAACAGAGGAATAAAGCTCAAGCACCCTCTTTTCCAGAAAAAAATGTACAGAATTCTTCAGAAGAATCTGAGGAAAAACTTGCTTATGAGGAGAACAAAGGTAAGAATCCAATCCTCTTCGTTTTTACTTTTGTGGCAGGCACTCTTCATCCAACTGGAAACCTTCCTCAGATCACAGAGCAATCGTAAAGCTTCCTATTGTCACTTGTACCCCTTTTCTTTCTGTCTCCCTTCTTGTGGTAACCAGGCTGTTCTTCGAGTGCTTGCTCATATCCATTCCAATTAGGTGTGCGCGCGCCGCGTGCACGTTCGTCGGAAGATTTTTACCCTAGCAACACTCGGTCGGCTGGGTCGCCCCTTGGAGTGGCGCCACCATGGCGCCGGATATATACCCCTTCGAACCCAACCGCTCCTCATTTCCTTCTTACTGCCCGTGTCGGTTGTTGGAACAGTGGAGCGCGGTTTAGCTGTCCTCCACTTCCCTAGCTACTCGTAGTTTCTTTGATATCTTTCTTGTATATAGTTGGAATTTATATAATTACAGTTAGTTGGATAGTTGTTTAGATAGTTAGTGTATATAGTTAAGCGGGGTTTGGGCATTAGCCCCTTCCCCGCACCCGGTGCCAGGGCCCATGCCCGGTTCACCGGATTCAAACCTTGCTCTACCTGCCACAAGCCGATGTCTACAGGAAATCCCCACAACTCCTGTCTCAAGTGCCTTGGGGAATCGCACATTACAGATAAGTGCCATATTTGCAAGGCATTTAAACCGAGGACAAAGAAAGAGAGAGACTTTCGCCTAAAGAATCTCCTGATGGAGGCAGCTCTGAATCCTCCACCCTCGGCACCAAGCGCTGAGCACTCTGCTAGAAGCGCTCCTCCAGCACCGAACCGTGCCAGCACCGCTAAGACGCCGCGGCACCGGCCATCTCCGGCGCATGGACCTTCTCGGCACTGATCTCTCTCCCCGAAACTGAGAAGGTCGAAGTCCTCCACTACCTCTGTGCCTTCCGTGCTGCAGACGCAGCCTTGTTCGGACCACCCGGCACCTACACCTGCCGCAGCACCAACTGCTGCGGTACCGTTGAATCCAGTCCCTGAGATCTCCCCGCCGAGGCCTGTGGTTGAGCTTACGGTCCTCTCTACACCGGAGACATTCTCCACAGCCAGGGACCTCATAGCTATGACGGAGTCTGTCCTGCCTCAACCCCCGGCACCGCCGGTGTGGGTATTACACTCGATAGGCAAGCCAGCCCTAATGAGACCGCCTTCAGTTGACCCAGCAGCTCAGCACCGATCACGATCCAGTCCCAGCGCCATTCGCGGTCCCGTCGACGATCATGGTCCCGATGCCGCTCGCAGTCCCGGCACCGCTCGCCTCTTCGGTGCTGGTTGTACTCACAGCATAGATCGACGTCTCAGCCTCCGCCTCAGTACACTTGGTGCTGCTCCAGCTCCCAGCACTGCTCCTGGCACCGGGATTCTCGCAGCCGTTCGAGATCCAGGTTGACCTCCCGGCACCGTGCAGGTCGCATGTCCTGATCTCGTTCTCGGTACCGGTATGGCTCCAGGTACTGATCCCCGGTGCCGAGGAGATCAGCAGCGGCGAGAGAGAAGGACTCCTACCAGGGTCTTTCAGCTCCTCCCTGGCCGTCCCGGCACCCGTCAGTGTCTTCGCAGGCAGACAGTTCGTATGCCCAGGACAGAGATTCCGATGTGCCCACCAGGATATTCCACAAGCCCCAGGCCCAAGATCATGGCCTTCACGAGTGGGTATTCTGGACACCTTGGGCATATCATCAGGCTCAAGGTGCACATCCAGGCCCATCTCGCTCTGCCACATCGGAGCACTGGGTGCCGGAAGCCACTATAAGCCGCCCTCCTCCTTCTACTTCGGAGGAAGCGCCGGTCCAGCCACAGGACTCCCAGATCCCAAAGGAGACAGAGGCTGGCCACCAAGGAGAGGCCTCAACTGACCCGCTTGTCCCTGGTCTCTCCTCATCCTCCTCCCCTGATGAGGCGGTAGCCGGAACATCATCCGTAAGCCCTCCGCCAATTGACCTGAGGGCCCACGAGGACCTCCTCAGGCGTGTGGCACTAAATATGAACTTGCAAGTCGAGGAGGTCCCGGAGGTAGAGGACCCAGTGGTGGACGTTTTATCATCTGATGCCCCCACGAGAGTGGCCCTCCCCTTTTATCCGGACGATCCAGGCCAATGCCAACACGATCTGGCAGTCTCCGACCTCTATCCCACCTGCTGCCCGGGGAGCGGAACGCAAATATATGGTGCCCTCCAAGGGCTACGAATACTTATACGTCCATCCTCCTCCCTGCTCCCTCGTTGTCCAGTCGGTCAATGAGAGAGAACGCCATGGCCGGCAGGCCCCAGCCCCGAAATCAAAGGACGCAAGGTGCATGGACTTGCTGGGGCACAAAGTCTGCTCTGCAGGGGCACTCCAACTCCGCGTGGCTAATCAGCAAGCCCTCCTTAGCTGCTATAACTATAATACCTGGGTGGCGGTGGACAAGTTTAAGGAATTGCTCCCGCAGGACTCCCGGCAGGAATTTGCGGCCCTCCTGGACGAGGGAAAAAAGGTGGCTAGAACTTCCCTCCAGGCGTCCTTGGACGCAACCAGCTCTGCAGCCAGGACCCTAGCCTCTGGAGTTACTATGAGACGTATCTCATGGCTGCAAGTCTCAGGCCTTCCCCCGGAGCTCCAGCATACAATCCAGGACCTCCCCTTTGCAGGGCAAGGCCTCTTCTCTGACAAGACAGACCCTAGGCTGCAAAGCCTAAAAGATAACAGGGTCATTATGCGCTCACTAGGCATGCACACGCCAGTAACTCAGCGCAGGCCCTTCCGCCCCCAGCCACACCGCTCTTGCCCTCAGCCCAGACAGAGACAGGACTTTTGCCAGAAGGCGGGGTAGAACCGGTCATCGGAGGCAGTCAGGCACCCAAGGGGGCCAGAACCAAGGTCCCTCCAAACCACCCACAGGGCCAAACCCCTCCCTTTATGAAGGCACGGGCGACGTACTAGTTTCGTTAAAGGATCTGTTCCCTCCTTTCTCCAACCGCCTCTCCCTTTTCCTCCCTGCGTGGTCCCAGCTAACATTAAATCGCTGGGTCTTACGCATGCTGGAATTTGGGTACCACCTCCAATTTATTTCACGCCCCCCCTTCCACCCCCTTTCCTCGTCCCTCTTCAGGGACCTCTCTCACGAGCAATTCCTCCTTCAGGAGTTGCAGACGCTCCTTGCCAAAGGAGCCATAGAGGAGGTACCAAAACATGAAAGGGGCACAGGGTTTTACTCCTGCTACTTCCTAATCCCCAAGGCAAAGGGGGGTCTCAGACCTATCCTGGATCTGCGGGAACTTAACAAATTCATGATAAAGTTGAAGTTCCGCATGGTATCCCTGGGGACCATCATCTCATCCCTGGATCCCAGAGACTGATATGCCGCTCTCAACATGAAAGATGCGTATTTTCACATAGCCATCTACCCTCCTCACAGGAAATAACTCCAGTTCGTAGCCAACCACCAACATTTTCAGTTCGCGGTCCTACTGTTCGGCCTCTCTACAGCCCCAAGAGTATTTACAAAATGCATGGCTGTAGTCGCTGCCCACCTCTGCCACTGTCGGATACACATTTTTCCGTATCTAGACAACTGGCTCATCTGAGGGACCTCCGAGGCACAAGTCCCCCATCATGTCGGCATTGTCAAGGACCTCTTCCTACATCTAGGCCTGATGATCAATGCGGAAAAATCCACTCTGATTCCCACTCAGAGGATAGACTTTATTGGTGCCACCCTGGACTCCAATCTCGCCAGAGCCTGCTTACTGCTGCCCCGGTTCCAGGCAATGGTGGCCATCATCCAGAGCCTGCAAGCTGTTCCGTTGACTTCGGTACGCACTTGCCTCAGTCTCCTGGGTCACATGGCGGCCTGCACGTTTGTGACGAAACACGCC
Organism: Gopherus flavomarginatus; assembly: GCF_025201925.1. NCBI lineage: Eukaryota > Metazoa > Chordata > Testudines > Testudinidae > Gopherus > Gopherus flavomarginatus. The sequence continues at coordinate 259,467,858 of NC_066619.1, read as the reverse complement.
AGACTGCACCTCCATCCTCTCCAATCGTGGCTCAACTCACTGTACCAACCAGGCAGAGATGCCATAGACATGATAGTCACCATTCCCCCGAGCATCCTAGGCTCCTTCGAATGGTGGCTGACCCCCTCCCTGGTGTGTGCAGGGCTGCCGTTCCATCTGTCTCAGCCCTCTATGTCCCTGACGACGGACGCGTCATCTCTCAGCTGGGGTGCTCACCTCAGACATCTATGCACTCAAGGCCTTTGCTCATCTCAGGAGCTGGCCTTGCACATCAATGTCCGGGAGATGAGAGCAGTCCGCCTTGCGTGCCAGGCGTTTCAGCATCACTTGCAAGGCCATTGTATGTCAATATTCACAGACAACACAACAGCCATGTACTATATAAACAAACAAGGCGGGACACGGTCGTCGACCCTTTGTCAGGAAGCCATACGACTGGGACTTTTGTATAGCCCACTCTATAGACCTCATAGCGTCCTTTCTCCCGGGGGTTCGAAACACTCAGGCGGATTGCCTCAGCAGATCCTTCCTTTCTCATGAGTGGTCGCTTCGCCCGGACATTATTCTTTCGGTCTTCCGGAAGTGGGGATTTCCCCGTGTAGACCTCTTCGCGTCCCGCGAGAACAGGAAATGCCAGATATTCTGTTCCTTTCAAGGCCTCTCCCAGAGTTCGATAGCGGACGCTTTCCTGATACCATGGACGACTCACCTGCTCTACGCTTTTCCATTGTTCCCGCTCGTCCACAGGGTCCTGCTGAAAGTAACCATGGACGGAGCTCGCTTGATCATGATCGCTCCAGGCAGCACTGGTACACCATGTTGCTCGACCTGTCAATAGCCAACCCCATCCTTCTACCTCTTCACCCGGACCTGATAACTCAGGACCACGGCAAACTTCACCACCCAGACCTACAGTTGCTCCATCTCATGGCATGGCTCCTAAGTGGTTGACCCAGTCTGAGTTGTGTTGCTCTGCCCCAGTGCAACAAGTACTCTTGGGTAGCAGAAAGCCTTCCACTAGATCAATATATCTGGCCAAGTGGAAGCGTTTCTCATGCTGGTGCGGGGAGCAGAACGTTCTTCCCGCCGAGGTCTCGATCCCCACCATTTTTGGACTACCTCTGGTCACTTAAACAGCAGGACCTAGCGGTATCATCATTGAGGGTACACTTGGCAGCCATCTCTGCCTTCCACCTAGGGGAGAATGGCAGCTCAATGTTTTCACATCCTATGGTATCTCGATTCCTCAAGGGCTTGGAGCGCCTATACCCTCAGGTACGCCGCCCCGCCCCAACCTGGGACCTCAACCTGTTTCTTACCAGACTTATGTCGGCCCCATTCGAGCCATTAGCAACTTGCTCCCTTCTGTACCTGTCCTGGAAAACCGCTTTCCTTGTGGCCATCACATCAGCAAGACGAGTTTCCAAGCTTCGGGCTCTCACGGCGGACCCTCCATATACTGTGTTCCACAAGAACAAAGTGCAGTTGCGACCACATCTGGCCTTTCTCCCCAAAGTGGTATCAGCCTTCCATGTTAGCCAGGAGATCTTCCTGAAGCCACATTCATCGCGCAGGGAGCAACAATTGCACTCCCTAGACGTCTGTAGAGCACTCGCTTTTTATATCAAGCAGACAAAGCCCTTCCGCAGAACACCACAACTCTTCGTCGCGGTGGCAGAGCGTATGAAGGGCCTACCGGTTTCCTCACAAAGGATTTCATCCTGGGTGACATCATGCATCCGCCCCTGTTACAACTTGGCTCATGTCCTCTTGAGCCATGTCACTGCACACTCTACCAGGGCTCACGCTTCATCTGCTGCCTTCCTGGCTCATGTGCCCATCCACGAGATATGTCACACAGCTACCTGGTCCTTGGTCCATACCTTCGCCTCTCACTATGCCCTAGTTCAGCAGTCCAGAGATGACGCAGCCTTTGGCTCTGCAGTATTACACTCTGCGACATCTCACTCCGACCCCACTGCCTAGGTAAGGCTTGGGAATCACCTAACTGGAATGGATATGAGCAAGCACTCGAAGAAGAAAAGACGGTTACTCACCTTTGTAACTGTTGTTCTTCGAGATGTGTTGCTCATATCCATTCCAAGCCCACCATCGTTCCCCACTGTCAGAATAGCCGGCAAGAAGGAACTGAGGAGCGGTTGGGTTGGCAGGAGTATATATCCGGTGCCATGGTGGTGCCACTCCAGGGGGCGACCCAGTCGACCCACCGAGTGTTGCTAGGGTAAAAATCTTCCGACGAACATGCACACGGCATGCGCACACCTAACTGGAATGGATGTGAGCAACACATCTCGAAGAACAACAGTTACAAAGGTGAGTAACTGTCTTTCGCAAAGCATATTCTGAGAGTGAGGCAGCAAAGTCTTAAACTTTGTGGCATGTTTCAGAAGCATTCTTCAGCCAACGGCAAAAACTTTTTTGAAGCAAATTTTTCCATGCAGAGCTGCCAGCAGAGATCACTGTGAACTTTCCCACAAGCCTTTATTCCCTGGTTGCTTCTAATTTCCTGATTTTTTTTTTCCAATATTTAGGATATGACAGCTCAACCCATATTAAACCAACTCTGTGAATATCTTGGTTCTCACTTTTTTAGTACTCCTCTAAATGCATTTGCCCTGAGGTCCTGTAAGATACTTTGTAGAATTTCTTGAACTGATAAAAGGGCAGGCTGTCTGAAAATTAGCCTCCTATAGTCTTAAAAGAACATCTGCTCTTTTTAAGCCTAAGAGAGACACTGAATCTAGCATCTGCAACAAGATTTGGAATGTTAAGAAAAAGTGTATATGAGATGAGGTAGAGGAGGCAGATGGGATGGCGAATATCTTGTTCCTGCAAGAATGCTTTTTCTCCACAATCCTGATTTTTGCTGCTGAAGGGATTGTATCCTGTCCATCAGTAGGTGAGCACTGTCTGATAGCGAGGTTGTTAAAAGTGATACATAGGATACGTGTTCAATTCAGCCAGTTCCCTTTAGGCTAGAGCCTGAGAATAGTGTTAGAATTTCTCTAAAGGTGTCTGCCTGAGCCTGTGAGGTCTGTCTCACTTTTCTCCTCTGTCTGTCTTCTCAGGGTATGTCTAAACTGCAAACCACCCCCCTCTCCCAAAAAAGTGTTCTTAACTCAGGTTACCTAACCCTCATTAGCTAGCTGTGGTTAAAATAGCAGTGAAGACACAGCAACTCAGCTTTTAATTCAGGTTAGAGAGCCTGAGGTTGAACTTAAGTTGCTAATTGAGTTAAAAGCTGAATTGCTGGGTTTTTGCTGCTATTTTAACCTGAGTTGTCTAATGTGGGTTAGCTAATGCAAGTTAAGAGCACTCCTTTTTTGACAATGTAAGCGTATTCCAAGTCTGCATTAGGGCAGGTAAACTGGCAGAACTTCTTTGCAGGAAGCCTTTCTGTGCAATAACAGCAACCTCAAGGATAGTTTCAGAGTTCATCCCCAAAGGGACCTCTATTTTCTGAATGCTGTTATAGAAACAAATGTTTTCTCCAGTATTAGTTCTGCCATTTGATCTGATAGAGGAGCTTGGGATACTGTATGAATATGATCTATTGCACTGAAATTCTGTTTAGAGGGAAACAAAAACTGGGATGACTGTTACTTGAAGTTAGGGTCAGACTGCATCTGATAGACAGAGGGGAAGATGTACATGGAGGTGGTCTATTAATCAGAAGGGTATTTCTGGTCATCAACTATTGAGTGTTTTTCTTAAACAAGTTGGGTGAAAGAGGCAAACCCCTCTGGGCAGTGATTTTACATGTCATGTGGAAGGATGATTGGGGAGAAGTGGAAACTCCATTTCTAAATGAAGGCTCTAATTTTGAATGGTCCCTCAGCACATACAAACATTTTAATTCTCAGATTCTGTAGTTTTATCTACCTAACCAGCTACATTTCTGCAACTTTACTGTGAGCTTTTTCTTCTCAAATTGAACCTGCTATAAGACACAAGGTTGCAGGCGTTGAGTGTCTGTTTATGATGCACACTGCATTTCCATAGTAAAACTGAGCAGTGCAGCGTGTAGGTTATAGTCATGTTTTTCCTTAGCTCATCTTAGCAGCATTTTATAGCTGGGAGGCATGTCAGCAGAGAACAGGCAACGAAATAGTATCTTTAGTGGTTCTATGTGGTTCCAGCCACCTGGAGCACCACTGCAATTTTGGACAACTCTGTGCAGCTCAATCATCCAGAGCACTGTTACAGTATTCAGCTCAGAAATCTGTGCCATGCCACAAGAGGTTCTAGTCTTTGATTGCCTAGGGCCATCAGATCTGATAACAACATTACACTGTAAAGAGGTGTCACTTATTACACCTTTCACCGCATTTGAGAGTTGATTGTTATTGTGCTAGTTAGTTTCATTATTAGCCTGCCTTTAATTGTTTAGGTTTCAGAGTGGTAGCAGTGCTAGTCTGTATCAGCAAAAACAACGAGGAGTCCTTGTGGCACCTTAGAGACTAACTCATTTATTTGGGCATAAGCTTTTGTGGGCTAAAACCCATTCATTTAGCCCACAGAAGCTTATGCTCAAATAAATGAATTAGTTTCTAAGATACCACAAGGACTCCCTGTTGTTTTTAATTGTTTAGAAGCAAGTAGCTAAAAGTATATTTTATTACATAAGTTAAGCTGATGCAGAGCTCTTAGAGATGCTGATTACTCTTTGAGAAAACGAAGGCCTCTCTATGAAAATAGTTCTACCTGAAATATTTTATACACACATACAATACCCCACTCACCCTGCACCCCGTGTTCTTTGTTGCATGAATGAGGTTGACTTAAGAGTTTGCTGCTATTGTTTATAAAACCATTATTTTCATTATGGCCTCACAGTAGTTGCTGTGAAAATTATGGTGATGCTATCAATAGGGGATTGTGAATTTAAATCTTTTGACCTTTGATTTCTTATAAGTGTTTTCTGTAATAAACAAACAAAATTTAAAAATATAATCAAGGTTATTTCTAAATAGGATATTTTCCATTGGACATCAGTAGCTTGGGAAATGGTGATTGTTTGCATTTCTGAAGTGTCTGTCACCATAGCCTCTAGGCACTCTTACACAAACATCTGTGCTACAAAGATTGTTCCCTGCTGGGAGCACCTCTTGCCCAAATCCCCATGTACACTGTCCTTTGTTAGAACATTTGGAATATTGGATGAATCTTTTGCCTCAGTTCATCATGGTTTAGTCCGTTCTCTGGCAGATTGGATTATGGTACTTTTTGTTTTGATACTGAACACCTTTTTTACATCAGAATCATAAAAACCATGTATCATCGTAGGAAACGCCCATTTGGTGTTTGTTTGATAAGCCTTTAAAAGATTATATATTGCCCAATTTTGATTTGCTTATTACAAACAGGACAGTTTGTTTATGGAATGAAATATAAATGATGGCTTTTGAATTAATCCTTCAGTTTAGCACATCTTTCTTTTCAGTGTGAAGTAAACGAGTTTGGAAATGGGTTAAAAGGAATTTGATTGTTAATTAAAACAGTCAATGCATTTTTCAGAAACAACAGAGATATGAAGTACTTAATTTCCGCAACCCTAGGAAATAGATATTTTTTTTCTTTCTCTAGGTTTTGCTAGATGAATCATAATCATAGGGCAACATTAAGGTATACTCCAGGAAAGCCTCAAATCTACTTTCCCAGTATCAGGAAATGTGTCGTAGGCCAGGTCCATGCTACAGCGTTAAATCGATTTAAACAGCGTTAAATCGATTTAACGCTGTACCCGTCCACATTACAAGGCACTTAAAATCGATTTTAAGAGGTCTTAAAATCGATTTCTGTACTCCAGCTAAACGAAAGGAGTAACCCTAAAATCGATATTACTAAATCGATTTAGGGTTATTGTGGACGGAAATCGAAGTTATTGGTCCCATTCTTTTACTGAGCTACCCAGAGTGCACCGCTCCGGAAATCGATGGTAGCCTGGGACCATGGACGCACACCACCGAAGTAATGTGCCCTAGTGTGGACGCGTAAAATCGATTTTATAAAATCTGTTTTATAAAATCGATTTTATTAATTTCGATTTTACTCTGTAGTGTGGACGTGGCCGTAGTGACAGGAGCAATTCTGGGAAGATGAGAGAATGTCTCTCACGTAGTGCTTACTCTGGGTGTATTTGTTTATTAATGAACTTGTTGGATACACACACTGTTTCTTGCCAAGTATTGGCAGTACCTAGAAATAATTGGGCCCTTTGGGATAAGAAAGGGAATATTTTATTATTTTATAGTCAGTTCCACAAACTAATTATCCTTTTTTCTTTGAATCAAGTGAATAAGATCAGAATGACAGATGAAATCTTGAACAACTACTTCACTGAAAACTGAACAGGATATTTTCCTGCAGTGACATGTATTCATTATAATTTTGGTGTAACATCTAAACAAAATAATTTATTTCTCTGTGAAATATATGTAAAGAGCTGATGATGCCCTAAGGAAAACATAACCAGAATTATTTGTAAACCATTAAATTTTTTCTTATCTTTACTTGTTTTTATATTAGTTAAGGCACTTGTAAGAAACACAAAGTCTGGTTTTCATAAGAGCTAAGCTGATCCTGCTGCTCATTCACAATCTTTTGTTTGTAACATTGCAATCATTTCCACAGAAACCAGTTGTGATGTCAGAAACCAGTCCTATAATTTTTGGAGAAGGAATGAGCAGTAACACCAGAGTTTAAAAAAAAATAAATGGTTTCATGCAGATGTTCTGATAATAAAGAGCAAGAAGAAAATATCTCCTTACAATATCTCTCATGAAATTGTTTTTAAACAGACTGCTATTAGAGGTTTCCCAAGAGAAGTTGGTTTCTCAGAGTGATGCATCAACATTGCTTATTTAATTGAAAACATTCAAATACAAGATTATAAACAATTACAATGAATTAAATAAAAAAGTATCTAAACATCTAAATAAGGAAAATATTATGATTAACAGCAATTCCAAAACCTACAAAAAGGTGAAACAAAAACCTTTCTGCATCTTAGTTTTGCAACTTGAATCTGGTAACTCTAAGCAACCAAGGCATAGAGTCCCTTGTGGGATGGCACAGATCTCTGTGCTGAGGTTTGTAACAATGTCCCAGATGGGGGTAGTAAAAAACCTCCCAGGGATACAGTAGTAACTCTGACACTTTGCGTATTGATGCTGCTTCTTGCCAAAACAGACAAAATGTCAGAATCAGTTGGTTCCTATGAGAACATAAGAATGGCCATACCAGGTCAGACCAAAGGTCCATCCAGCCCAGTATCCTGTCTACTGACAGTGACCAATGCCAGGTGCCCCAGAGGGAGTGAACCTAACATCTAATGATCCAATGATCTGTCTTCTGCCATCCATCTCTACCCTCTGACAAACGGAGGCTAGGAACACCATTCCTTACCCATCGTGGCTAATAGCCATTAATGGACTTAACCTCTATGAATTTATTTAGTTCTCTTTTAAACCCTGTTATAGTCCTAGCCTTTCCAGTCTCCCCAGGCAAGGAGTTCCACAAGTTGATTGTGCACTCTGTGAAGAAGAACTTCCTTTTATTATTTTAAACCTGCTGCCCATTAATTTCAGTTAGTAGCCCCTAGTTCTTATGTTATGGGAACAAGTAAATAACTTTTCCTTATTCACTTTCTCCACACCATTCATGTTTTTATATACCTCATATCCCCCCCCTTAGTCTCCTCTTTTCCAAGCTGAAAAGTTCTAGCCTCTTTAATCTCTCCTCAAATGGGACCCTCCCCAAACTCCTAATCATTTTAGTTGCCCTTCCTCGAACCTTTTCTAATGCTAATATATCTTTTTTGAGATGAGGAGACCACATCTATATGCAGTATTCAAGATGTGGGTGTACCATCGATTTATATAAGGGCAATAAGATATTGTCCATCCTATTCTCTATCCCTTTTTAAATGATTCCTAACATCCTGTTTGCTTTTTTGACCGCCACTACACACTGTGTGGACGTCTTCAGAGAACTATCTACAATGACTCCAAGATCTCTTTCCTGATTAGTTGTAGCTAAATCAGCCCCCACCATTTGTATGTATAGTTGGGGTTATTTTTTCCAGTGTGTATTACTTTACCGCATTAAATTTCATTTGCCATTTTGTTGCCCAATCATTTAGTTTTGTGAGATCTTTTAGAAGTTCTTCACAGTCTGCTTTGGTCTTAACTATCTTGAGCAGTTTAGTAGAGATAAAAGGAATTAAAAGAGACTGCTATTTTTCTCCTTGTCCAGAAGTACCTTATAGTAGTTAATCTTAAACTGCAATTTCTATTGTATACTCTATTTTCAGAAGTTATATATTTAAGATGTTTTAGGTCCCAGTCTTGCAAATCAAATACAACTTCACTTATGAGAATATCCCTATTGAAATGAATGGGGCTGCTTCAGTATGTAAAAACAAACAAACCTGGTGTTAAGTGTTTGCAGGCTGGAGCCTGATCTAACTTGTTGCATGCAGGCAGGTCCCTCATGAGGAATCAGTTGCATGATTGGGGCCGTAATCTGCAGAATCAACAACATAAGGAAATGAGAGGAGGTTTATGCTAATATTTTGAAATGAGGTTCTGGGTTTAATTTTGCAAAATCATGTGAGTAGTAAGGAGGTGGTTTTCTGAAATCTCAGGAAAGGTAATGGCTTTATACAGTTGGTGTCATTTTCAAAAGTGTACATATATTTCTGTTAACGTGCACATTGTGAGAGAAATGACTTTGTTTTGACTTTTACAAATGTCTCGTTTCCTGACAAAGGATATGATGCTGCGAAGACTTCTGCATGGGCTTAACTTTATATACGATGAGTAGTTCCCCTTGCTGCAATGTCCATACTTCAATGCAGCTATTCCCAGTGAACAAAATTAAGTGTGTCTAAATCTTTGCCCCCAGTCCTGCACTTGTACCTTACTTGTGTGAACTGCTGATAAATATATAGCATGAGTCTCAATTAACTAGAAATGAAATCTAATCATTTGATGGTTGATACTAAATGATTAAGCAGTGGTTGTAGCTTCACATGTTGGTATGCTGATGTGTTTGGGATTTTTGTTATCTTTACAGATCAGAATCTGACAGATGCCCACACTAACTTGGGGCTATGGGGGGATGGCAAAGGTGAAGATGAACTGTCACCTGAAGAAATTCAGATGGTAAATTCTGTTTTTATATCTTCCCTCCCCCCACCTTTCCAGCTAATGCATTCTGTGCATATGGTGCCTTAAGGAACACAATACACACTCTCACTTGGCTCTTGACTTGCTTTTTATGCAGAGTAACTTACCAAATTTCTGAGTAGCAGCCATGTTAGTCTGTATCAGCAAAAAGAACAGGAGTACTTGCGGCACCTTAGAGACTAACAAATAACAAAGGTGCCTTTTCAACTTGGATTCCTAATTCTTAGTATCAGTTAATATTTAAAATTGCTACAAAAAAGAGAAACTGCTGTGCAAACATGATATTAGCGAGAGAGTATTTTTCAGCAATTAAAACTGCCCACTGAAATTTAAATTTAAATTGCCCTTTTAAATTGCTACAATAGGTTGCTGTTTCAATCATCAGACAAAGGAAGTCGTGGCAACATGAAGAAACTTTTGGAAGATAACAATTGTTGCTACTGCTATTGCTATCCCTATTTGAGTTATTCTGTTGCAAGTTACTCTTATGTAATTTCATTCTTTTTATCTGTGAATTTTTAGTGCTTATAAAAGAGATTGACCAGGTTTTTTTAGTGTGAATAGGCAGCCTGCAAGCTTTCCTTCATAGCTGTCTCTGCAGCTCACTTCTTTGCCACCTTATGAGGCTTGTTCTCAGAGCAATGTATTGGAAAGCTAAAAAACTCAAACCCTGGGACTAACAAATGTTCTGATCCCAATTGTCAGAAGGGTAGGTAAGGAGAGAGGCAGTCTCCAAGGCTCTTCCTACACTAGGTAAAATTTCTGAATCTTTCGTGCCATTGCTAACACCAATTCAGCTCTATCAAAAGGGGCATTACCAGCAGATCGAGGGACGTGATCATTCCCCTCTATTCAACATGGGTGAGGCCTCATCTGGAGTACTGTGTCCAGTTTTGGGCCCCACACTGTAAGAAGGATGTGGAAAAATTGGAAACAGTCCAGTGGGGGGCAACAAAAATTATTAGGGAGCTGGAGCACGTGACTTATGAGGAGAGGCTAAGGGAACTGGGATTGTTTAGTCTGCAGAAGAGAAGAGTGAGGGGGGGATTTGATAGCTGCTTTCAACTACCTGAGAGGGGGTTCCAAAGAGGATGGCTCTAGACTGTTCTCAGTGGTGGCAGATGACAGAACAAGGAGTAATGGTCTCAAGTTACAGTGGGGGAGGTTTAGGTTGGATATTAGGAAAAACTTTTTCATTTGGAGAGTAGTGAAGCACTGGAATGGGTTAGCTAGGGAGGTGGTGGAATCTCCTTCCTTAGAGGTTTTTAAGGTCTGGCTTGTCAAAGCCCTGGCTGGGATGATTTAGTTGGGAATTGGTCCTGCTTTGTGCAGGGAGTTGGACTAGATGACCTCCTGAGGTCCCTTCAAACCCTGATATTCTATGAGTCTAATGTCAACCACTGGTTATCACCATCATTTCATACTGTGTCAGTTAACCCTGCTCTTGGCAGAGCTGATTGACATGGTGCTTTAAAATGCAAGTAGCAGCTGTAGCCCATCTATATGAGGTCTCCATGTCACTAAACTTTCCCTAGTGTGGACAGGACCCAAAGTATTCGGAAACCGGGTCTAGTGGGACTTTGACATTACCACCTTGTATTGAACTTTGAAGCAAACTGGAAGCAATACAGCAAACAGGCCTTAGGTTGTAATGTCCTCAGCATGACTAGTGTTGCTAAGCAGAAGGCTGCTGTATCCAGCAGTATCTGAAGCTTCCATGATGGTATTCAAGAGTAGTCCTATGCAATGTTCACTCTAATTTTTTCCATCCATGTGCGGATTGAATTTTGTTGTGTATCAATATCGAGGTAATGTGTGGATATGCGCCACCAGTATATATTTAAAATATATATATTTTAAAAATTACCATAGGGATAATTACTCCAGCCAGGACAGATTAGGCATTTTAGAACTCAGTACTCAAAGAATTGAATGTAAGCATAAGAGAGAAATAAAAATTGTGAAAGGCATAGATCAGTCAAATAACTAACATAGCAGCACTTTGAAAGAATAAAATTACAGAGAATATATGTGTATTGCAGGAAGTATCAAGAAGTAACAACAGTAATGAGGGGGGAGGGATAGCTCTGTGGTTTTGAGCATTGGCCTGCTAAACCCAGAGTTGTGAGTTCAATCCTTGAAGGGGCCACTTAGGGATCTGGGCCAAAATCAGTACTTGGTCCTGCTAGTGAAGGCAGGGGGCTGGACTCAATGACCTTTCAAGGTCCCTTCCAGTTCTAGGAGATTGGTATATCTCCTATTATTATTATACTATACAAGTATGTGTTAGGATGTGAGTGTGAAATACTGTGTGTGTGTGTGTGTGTGTGTGTGTGTGTGTGTGTGAGAGAGACACACACACATGCTGCCCCCTTAAGTATGCTGCCCGTTTAAGTTGATTGGCACTCACCAGTCTGAAGCCTGTTTTGTTCAGACACAGCAGCAGTTGCCAGCAGGCTCCTTCCCACTCCTGAGCCCTGTCGTGTCCCCTCCCCTGCTCTGTGGAGATGGGGTACAGGGGTGGGGGGGAGGAGGACACCTTCCCCCCTGCTCCGCACAGCAAGCAGGAGGCTCTCAGGAGCAGCTGGCCAGGGGCTCCAAGACAGAGGCAGGAGCAGCACGGCAGTGGGTGGAGGGGTACCTGAAGTGTACGACACTTGATAGACTGCTGGGCAGCCATATAGCTTAGAGGGAACTTAGGTCCTAGGTAGAGCACTATAATACCCATCCTAGACATGACAAAGGTGTAAATAACTGTGGAAAGGGCTACAGCTAAGGAAAAAGGTCACACTCACTTAGCTAATCGCAGATTAAAAGAACAAATACTTTTGACCACAATTGCTGAATGTCTAGGAGGAGGGTGAGGGACCAAAACAGCCCCCTGAATTGCAGACCGCATTGCGAAAGAGTGAATGTGGCCCCTCTCAAGAGAAAGGAGCAGACATGATCCTACTTAAAGCCCTTAACAAGCTTCCCTGGATGATGACAAAATCCTCCTCCTCACTCATCGTTTTTTTTTTTTTTTTTTTCCTCTCAATCTGACATAAAAAGACCACTCTTTCATAGAGGCCTCTCTTCTTCTGTTTTCTTCCAGCAGTCTACATGCTAATGTTAGAGCTCTCCATGTAAATCTCCTGCAGGTCAAATGGAGGTTAACACCAACTATTTGAGTTGCTATATATAAAATCGTTTTCTAATAGTTGGTTAATAACCTTGTTAGTGTCTTTTCTTTTGGCTCTGTGCTATATACTAGGTTTTGGACCAGTTACCATACTCTTTATTCTAGCAGTTTAGAATAAAGTTTCATGGCATCTCTATACAGTGTTTAAAGATTTATTGAGTGCTTGAGAAATAAATATTCACAAGGAGATGATGGAAGGAATTCTAGAATTCACAATCCTGAGCTAGCTGTAGTCTGACCTTCTGTCAGCTCTTCCTAAGGGATAGCCGCTGGATGTTTTTAGAAAGTGCATTATTACTCCATGCAGTCTTTCAGGGTCCTCCTGCTCTTCATTTTTATTTTTTATATACTTGCACTTGGCATTGTCCATCTTACATCGGTTCACTTTTTACACTTCATTTGCTGTGTGTCACGGGTGACACTTAATATAAAAAAACCTGCCTGAAATCAACATTGACGTTCTGAACTAAATAAACAAATACAAGGCCATCCTGTCACTTTTATTCTTAATGTGCCCCTTGTTGTGCTGACATTTGGCAGGATGATACCCCAAACATGACAATGACCGTACACCCCTACCAGGCCTAGGCAAGTGGAGTAACTTGGGTTGGAAGTTTTAACCTTAGCTCCAGATTTAATAGCCTGGTCAGTGAAGCATCAGATGCAGAATGCTACTGAGATTTTTTTTTTTTTTTAAATCTCTGCTTGCAAAGTGATATATTAACATGGTAAGTAAATTGCTCCTGGGTGGTGCATTAGTTTACTTTTAAATATTAACTGCAAATTTTACTTCAAATGTGTTTTTGTTATCATCAAAGGAAAAGTAGCTTCCCTTAGTACTGGAGCAAATAGCACTGAAAATACAGCAGGAAACGAGGTGAAAGAAGCATACAGAAGCGAGCTATCGCTATAGCTAGCGTTACCCTCTCTCCTGCCCTCACTTACTTAAAATGTTGCCAAAAGTCAATCCTGAGCTGGTTGGCTGATTTTCTTTTGATGGAGGTGTAGGCTAGTCCGTGTGTTGAATCTTCCTTACCTGCAGTTCAAGTGCTGGAGTCCTACCTGAAAAATCCCTGATATCTTACCCAATTTCTCTTTTACTATACAAGCATTGTAAGAGGCAAATATGGCCAGCATTAATCAAAACTGTAAGTAAGGTACTTCAGCTTCTCACCCTCTCAAGTGGGATTTGAACTTAGTGTTATCTGCCCTTATGGTTCCCCCCTTTGACCTGTTAGCCTCTTGCATGTGATCCTTTAAGTGACCATCACCTCCATGAGGAGAGTAGGTGAGCTGCATGCCCTACCCTGTTTTGTTAAGGACAAGGTACAGTTTAGGCCACAGTTTCTCTCCAAAGGAGTACGTGTCTTTCATCTCAGTCAGTATATTTACTAGTTTTCTTTCCAAAGACACAAGCTCCTAAGGACAAACCAAAGCTCCACATTCTGGATGTTCTGGCTTTTTGTCTAGATAGAATGAAGCCCTTTCAGATCTCTTCCCAACTATTAGTCTCCTGTGCAGAACAATGACTGTCCAAGTGGATCACCAGCTCTTGTTGTCATGTGCTACAACATGTAGGTTGCCACCCTTCCAGAAACACTGTCTGTACATTCAACCAGAGCGTGCAACATCCACAGCATTTGTAGGAAACATCCCTATTGTGGATACTTGTAGAGTAGCAATGTGGTCATCAGTCCACACCTTTGCGAGATATTGTGATTGCTACCGGGTCAAGGGAAGATACTGATGTAGGGAAAGCAGTTCTGCAGTCCCTCTTCCAGTGAGATTCCTAGCCCCACCTCCACTGGAAACTCTACAGGAGTCACCTAGTGTAATGGACATATGCAACCACTCAAAGAAGCAAGAACGGTTACTCACCTCTCATAACTGTTGTTCTTCAAGATGCATTGCATGTCCATTATACAGCTCACCCTCCTTCCCCAAACCTCCAGGATGTTTCAACTAAGGGTCGGGTATGAAGGAAGTGAAGGGTGAGCAGCATGGTTCTGCCCTTTATACCCTCAGCTTGGAGCATGAGGGCACCAGGCATAGGCATGGCCTCTATGGATACTGCTAGGGAAAACTCTTCAGCACTGGTGCATGGCATGCCCACACATCTAGTGTAATGAACATATACACCACATCTCGAAGAACAACAGTTATGAGAGGCAAGTAACCATTCTTTACTGGTATTGCCCTCTTTCCTTCTCTCGCTCTCTTTTTTCATATGAGTAGTAAGAATGTTACTGATATAATCTTTTCCCACTAATTGATGCTTAAAGTGCTTCTAGCAAGACTTAATTCTATTTTCTAGACCTAATATGAATAGTTTTATTATTAAATATAACTAGATGAGGCTATTTACAAAGTGCAGGGATGTGTGTAATGGTTTTGGCTAAATGAACTGCACTGTCGCCAACACCTGAAAGCATTTTTGAGCAATAGTTCTGCACGTATGCCTGAGGTTTGGAGACATGCTGGCACCTAGCCAAAGGATTTTGTGTATATTTTGATGAATTTTAGGTTATTTTAATATTATTGTGTTGATTAACAAGAACTCAAAACTGATAAATTTCCAAGCTGTTCTGAAAGATTTTCTCCCCCGGCAGAAATAAAACATTTGACAAAACACTGGGCCCAATTTTTCATTCGTGTGCAAAAACTGAATTTAGTGGAATTACATTAATATGAGTAGAAATCAGGCAGCTATATGCTCTTCCCTTGAGCATTGCATTAGGACATTGTGTCAGATAATATGCTTCATCACAACACTGCATCAACCCTAGTCTCTTCAATGCAAGAATCTCAATGTGCTTTACAAATGTTAATGAATCTTCACAATATCCAATAGCTGATTTGATAAGGGGCATTTAGACATTTCTCCTCTATTTTTATGTATGCTATTACAGGAGTAGTTAATTTTTACTCTTTTAATTCTTTTTCTGTGAATAATGGTCTATAATGATCCAGTTGCATGGAAGTTACATTTATTTTAAGTAAATTGACTCCCAAAACGTACAAGGTGAGAAATACTGTAGATACTGGAGTACTGGTTTTAAATTGGAATGTGTTTTGGCAAATTATACCCATAGTTCACAATCAGTGTTTCATGATCTTTCTTGAGGGTAAAATAATGAGTTAAACCTCTATCATATGGCCACAACTGCAATTTAATTCATTATTTCACCCACAGGAGAGATCATTACATGGTCCAAAATGGTTGCAGACTATTGTATGATTTGTACAATAAATCCTAATTTATAACCCATAGTGCAGGTATATTAATGCTTTTATAGTTATTGTAAGCAGATGTCTTGCGGTCAGATTGAGTGCAATTAAATCTGTTTCTATTTGAAAAGGTCTAATTTCCTCAACTACTTTCATCTTATTTTTTGTCTATGCTTACATCATTAAATGTCTGTATGTGATTTATCTCTTGGGATGACAAAAAAGAACTCTGATTATTACTTTTATTCATTAAATCTTGGGCAGAGTCTAAGCAATTTGTCACTTTGTGCCATCCTTTTGTAGCAGCATATTTTACTGTCCTAAAAAGAGCTTTATTAAGCCATAGATTGTTGAGCTATATTTAGATTGCCGTAGTTTCAGTTTTGTGTTCCTATCATGTAAACTCTTTTGTGACATATTGATGTATTATGTGCTCTGTGTTCTAACCTTTTGTTCAATTGACTGTTCTATCATAGCTGCTTACAGTGCAGACCAAATAATTCATCAGCCATCATTTCAAATTACAAAGTTTATCTAGGGATATTTTTTTTAAATATGAGGAGAGGATTTGGGATTTCTTTTAGAATACATTCTCACAGTAGATTTATACTATTTGTAACAGATCACAAGCATTTACTGTGTATTGAAAATCTGATTTCTAAACTGGTTATACAATTCTTACTAGAGTGCTAAAAAATGGTAAAATTTTTGGTGCTGAATTTTCAGAGCAGTATGGCTCCAACTTATTCCAACAGCAGCACGAACAAGTTTGAATAGTCCTGCGTGAAAAATTCAGCACCAGCAATTTTACAAACAGCTATAAATTGTCGGCCTTCTCCAGTCAATTACTATCTTGACTACTTGGTGCTGGACCTCCTGGGCTTGGTACACCACTTTACTTCAGGTTTACACTGGTGTAACTCCATTTAATACTTACACTAGTATGTAAACCTGACATAGTGCAGTGGTGAATCAGGTCCCCAGGGTTTAACTCTTGTAGCCATTCATTACTATAATACTAAATATGTCTATACCAGTCATTAGATTTTGTTAACACATGCTCCCCTTGGAGGAAGAATCTCCAAAGACAGAGTCCTTGTAATGGGAGATAATTTAATTGTTTAGGTTGGGATGTTAGGATTCTACCATGAATCTGTGGGCAGGGGAACAGGCTTGGACTATGGATGGATTGCTGCTAATAAGATTGAACCTCTGGAAGACACTTTCAATGCCTGTGGGGAATGGGGGCATCACTCTGTAGTTGAGGATGGGTAGGCCATGGCTGTGGGCACAGTTGAATATTCCAGTTACATGGAGTGTAGCTGTTACAAAGCCACCCCTAAATATATATCTGTAGACAGGATAGGACATTTTGGAAGAAACAGATAAATGGAAACAGATAAATTATCGTATTTAGCACCCCTCTTCTGTTGTTAATGTCGAGACAATATTAATTGGACACCTAGCTCCTTTTAATGAGTTAATGCTCATTTTAAATATCAGAATGAAATAAATGCCACACAATTACTAAAATAGTCTTTCAAAATGTAAGACAATCTGTTGTGGGGTGATGACCACTCTGTAACACCCCCTGTTGGCCGGACATGGACACTGAAGGCACCCCCTGTCGGTTTTCCTCTGTGAGGTGTAGCGCTTTAGCTTTCCAGACAGCAGGCTGTTCTCGAGATGTGACCAAGTCACAAACAAACTCTTCTTCCAGGGTAGCACAAGTCACTAAAATTCCCAGCCAATACAAGGGTCTTCTGCCTTCAGGAGCTTCTCTTCAGCCATGGGCTCTGTTCCCAGCCCCTTTCTGGGCTATAGCTGAGAGTCTGGCCATGGCTACACTTACAGTTCTGCAGTGCTGGTAGTTACAGCTGTGTTCATACAGCTGTGTAGGGCCAGCGCTGCAGTGTGGCCACACTGACAGCTACCAGCCCTGCAGTGTGGCCACATTTACAGCATTTGCAGCACTGTTGGGAGTGGTGCATTGTGGGCAGCTATCCCACAGAGCACCTCGTCCCATTTTGGCGCTGTGGCTTGTGGGAAGGGGACGGAAGGGTGCGGATCTTTCCGCATCCTGTTCCAACGCCCCGTGGTGCTTTGCTACACATTCCGAGCAGTTTGGCGGCATTGTGAGTCTGCAGCGCAATTTCTGTTACAAATGGAGACCGAGCTGCTGAGGGCCTTGCTGATGAATGTTGCCAGCACATCACGCATGGCAGTGGAGCTATTCCTTCAGCTACAAAGTGACAGTGAGGAGGCAGACGATGATATTGATTCGCCTGATGCTCAAGACAGTAAATTGCTTGTGGCAGTAACAGACGTGCTCAGCACCGTGGAACGGCGCCTTTGGGCTTGGGAAACGAGCACTGAGTGGTGGGATCACATCGTCCTGCAAGCCTGGGATGACGAGCAGTGGCTGCAGAACTTTCGGATTAGAAAAGCCACTTTCATGGGACTGTGTGCTGAGCTCACCCCTATCCTGCGGCGCAGGGACACGAGATTGAGAGCTGCCCTGCCAGTGGAGAAGCGGGTGGCTATTGCAATCTGGAAGCTGGCAACTCCAGACAGCTACCGATCGGTGGCGAACCAGTTTGGAGTGGGAAAGTCCACCGTTGGAATAGTGCTGATGCAAGTTTGCACAGCCATTAATCGCACCCTGCTAAGAACTGTGACTCTGGGGAATGTGCAGGACATTGTGGATGGCTTTGCACAAATGGGTTTCCCTAACTGTGGAGGGGCAATAGATGGGATGCATATTCCTATTCTGGCACCACCCCACCTGGCATCAGAGTACCTTAATCGCAAGGGGTATTTCTCCGTGGTTCTCCAAGCGCTTGTGGATCACCGTGGGCGTTTCACTGACATTTACTCAGGATGGCCTGGAAAGGTGCATGATGCACGCATCTTTCAGAACAGTGCCCTGTTCAGGAAGCTGATGGCCGGGACTTTTTTCCCAGACCGCAGGATCACAGTAGGGGACGTCAAAATGCCCACTGTGATCCTTGGAGTCCCCGCTTACCCCTTAATGCCATGGCTCATGAAACCATATACAGGGAAGCTTGACAGGAGCAAGGACCGGTTCAACTACAGGCTGAGCCAGTGCAGAATGACTGTGGAGTGTGCTTTTGGCCGTTTGAAAGCCTGCTGGCGTTGTCTTTATGGGAAGCTAGATTTGGGGGAAAGCAGCATCTCCGCTGTTATATCCGCGTGCTGTACCCTCCATAATATTTGTGAAGAGAAGGGTGAAACATTCAGTGAGGAATGGACCTCCGAGGTTCGACGCCTAGAGGCTGAATTTGCACAGCCAGAGAGCAAGGCTACTAGAGAGGCCCAGCAAAGGGCTTCATGGATTAGGGATGCCTTAAGGGAGCAATTTGATGCTGAGAGCCAACAGTAATGTTTGGTGCCTTTGCTGTGCTCGTTTTTCCCTTGGGGTACAGTATTTACCACTTTCTGCAATAATAAAAACTATTGTAAAAGCCATGAAATCCTTTATTCAGAATACAGTACATAAAAGGGCAGGGGGTAGGGTGGTGGATTGTACATTCAGAGGTTTGAATATGTCCTGTTTGGATTGCTGTTCAGTGTCTGCTGCACTTCAGGATTAATATGCTGCAGCGTCATGGGGGTGGAGTGCACAGGGTAAGGATTGTAGTTATCAGGGCTGGTAGGTGATCGTACAGGTGTTGGGGGCAGCTGGGGATAGTAAGAAACAGGCTGCTGGAGAAGGGTGTTTTGTGCAAATACTGGGGAACAAGAAAGAGAGCTTTGGGAGGGGTGTGGGTTACCACGGTACAGATCTGCCTGCATGGCTACGAGAGACTGGAAAGAGTCAGTTTGGCGAGCCAGGAGGCTTATCAACTGCTTCGAGGTTTTTCTGGTAGCCAATTCCTTTCTCCTGCTTTCTGTTTGCCTCCACTCATGCATTTTCTCTCTCCATTCCTGCGTCGTCCTACTTTCTCTGGCGTACTGATTCATAACTGCTTTGATCAATTCTTCTTTTGATTTTCGCGGATTTTTCCTCAAGTTCTGCAAGTGACGGGCAGGCGGTGATCCGGCTGCATTATTCAAGGTCAGTTAAAAAAACATAGATAGAAACATGTAATACACAGAGGCTACATTGTTTATTATCACACAGTGAAGGAGTTTGTAGACTTTTTGTAGCATCATTCCCACATACCTAACATAGCACAGAGAGGCCACGGAAGCAAAGGCATGGCGAGCAATGGGGTGAGTGTTTCTGCCCCGACTTCACCTGGGAAGGGGAACTGCCTGATAGCTCACTGGGGTTTCTCTGCACTGGGTAGAGGAGGGAGCTGGGGGCCTGCACAGGGGACAGGAGGGAACAGGAAGCTGGCGACCTGCAAGGGGGGGGGACCGCGAAGCTGCCGACCTGCAAGGGAGGGGGACCGCGAACCTGGCGCCCTGCACTGAGCAGTATCCCTACGTTCTCAACAGGGTTTCCTACTGCCAGATATATCACTGCTGCGTGTTACCTGGGAAGAGAGGGAGGGTCTTCTACAGCAATGTGGATTCCGCCCTGGTCCCTATGCAGCTTGCCTGTGTGCAGCAATGGTCCCCCCACCCCTCGCGGCACAGTGGCTCGGACGAGTTAGCCTGACCGGGACAAGGACCACGGTGGCTCTCCCTATAAACTTGCGCAAGCACATTGCCCACGCTCTGGCTGCAAGTTTTCAAGAGATTACAGAGGCCGATTACAGAGACGTGATAGAGCAAATCAATGGGCTAGTCCACATTTAGGCATGCATGCAGGCAGCCATAACCCCAACCCTCCTCTCCCAAAACATAAAAATCTGCTTACCCGGAACACGCTCCTCTGCTTCTTCTTCACCAACAACTTCCAGCTGCTGCGACTGGCTAGCCTCCTCCTGGCTTGAGAAGAGCTCCTGGCTGCATGCCTCCTGGGACTCTGGGGTGTCTCCCTCCACCCCAGTAGCCTCACTCTCGGCTTCCTCTACACCCTCCCCCACTTCTCCCTGCTCTGAACTCTCCATCGTGCTCCTCGGATTGGCAGTGGGGTCACACCCAAGTATGGCATCCAGCTCCTTGTAAAAACGGCAGGTCGTGGGGACAGCTCCTGAGCGGCGATTTCCCTCATGGGTTTTGCAATAGGCACTGCGCAGCTCCTTTACTTTTACCCTGCACTGCAACGCATCCCGTTCATGGCCCCTTAGCAGCAAGGACTTTGATAACTGCCCATAGGTATCATAATTTATCCAGCTGGAGCGCAGCTGTGATTGCACAGCTTCCTCACCCCAAACACTGATTAAGTCCTGCAGCTCGGAACTGTTTGGGGTGTGGAGGCATGGTCGCTGATTGATTGCACTCCACACCTGGTTGAGCAAACAGGAAGGGGATTTTTAAAATTCCCAGGGCATTTAAAGGGGGGGTCAGCTGAGCCCAGGGCAGTGGAGTGTGAAACGATTACCAGAGTGGCTGAAAAGGTATGCTGGGATACCTCCTTATACCCCAGAGGCCAATAAAAGCGCTGTTGGTGTCCACACTTGATGACCAGCACTGCATCGCCAGCGCTGGAATCGCTACACCCGAGGCAGACCAGGTGTACAGCCAGCGATGCAACCAGGGAGTTGCAGCGCTGGCTGTGCTTTGCAAGTGTGGCCACATCCTGAGTTGCAGCGCTGTAACCCCCTCACCAGCGCTGCAACTCTCCAGTGTAGCCAAGCCCTCTGTCTGGCTCTGGGATAGAGTGCTCAGCCTCTAGGCCATTTCCCCTGGAATACTGTCCTCATCCCCTGCTGGGCTCTGTTCCTTGTGTCCTTCCCTACTCTGGTGTAGAGCACCAGGCCACAAGGCTGGTAGCTTTGAAGTACTCAGCCTCCTGCAGACCATCACTCAGGGCTTGTCAGGGCCGGTGCAAGAAAGTTTCGTGCCCTAGGCGAAACTTCCACCTTGCACACCCCCCCCGCTAACCCCGCCCCCCCCTTCCCACGGCAGCTAACGCTGCCTGGGGAGACTTCCTCCCCCCCACCATGGCAGCTAACCCTGCCTGGGTAGCCTGCCCCAGCTCACCTCGGCTCCACCTCCTCCACTGAGCACACCGGCGCTGCTCTAATTCTCCAGGCTTGCAGCGCTGATTGAAGGAGACTTAGAGCTGGGCAGGGTGCTCAGCGGAGGAGGCAGAGTGGAGGTAAGCTGGGGTGGGGAGCTGTTCCCCTGTGCGTCCCCCCCCCATTACTGCGGGCAGCTCTACCCGCGCGCCCCCCCACTCAGCTCACCTCCACTCCACCTCCTCGCCTGAGGAGACTTCTAGGCGCCCTCAACCACTAGGCGCCCTAGGCGGCCGCCTAGTTTGCCTAAATGGTTGCACCGGCCCTGAGGCTTGTCACAGGAGCCTGCCTGCTCTCTGTGATTCTGCTCCAGACTGATCTCTCTCAGCCCTTCTTCTCTGAGCCAGGTGTCCATTAAAGCATCATCTGACACCCCTTAGCCTGCCCTCTCAGGCTGGGAAGCAGCTAATTAATTGTGGCATATGGGGCTGGTCCCAGTTCTCCTTAAAGGGATCAGTCACATTGTGACATCATCTATCCGTAATGAGTAAATAAATCCCAGAACAGTGTATCCTAAAAAGAAATAGTCTAAAATTCAGGCTTCCTTTCTTGAAGGGCAAACTTCCTCATCATAGATCTGCTTGGTATGTTCTATACCTGGAATGGTCTAATGGTCACTCTGTGAACTAAAATCATTTGGAAGGGAAGAAGTGCCTGACCATACCCCCCCAAAAAAGGGAAGAAAAAGAATTTGGACTGTTGCTGTGTTGGAAAGTTGGAATAGTGTTACCAGCAGGAAAGAAAAATACTGGATTTTATACACAGTATTCAGTGGCATATCCTAGAAATATGGATCAACTAGTAGACATGGAGGCACTGTTCAGGCCTCCATAGTTAAAGCAATGTTGATTCAGCGTCTTGAATCTCTGAAAGTAAGATTCAACTTCTGTGTTAGTACAACGATTCCAGTGTATCTTCCTGAAATTCGCAGCACATAATCTATGAATAAAGACTGAATTTTCTGAGGGTTTTCAAATAAATGTCAATTAGTTTGAGATAAAAGTAGATCTTTTGAAAAATTTGTGCTGTGAGCATAATCCTTTTTTATGCTAAGAGGACTGGGGGGAAAGTGATAGGGTGAGCAACGAACATTGTGATTAATTATGAAAGCTGGCAGCATAATGGCATTAAAGTTGCCTACTCATGCAGATTGGAGCTGCACAAAAGCTGAGTTTGATGAGGTC
The DNA here is from genome assembly GCF_025201925.1 of Gopherus flavomarginatus. Taxonomy (NCBI): domain Eukaryota; kingdom Metazoa; phylum Chordata; order Testudines; family Testudinidae; genus Gopherus; species Gopherus flavomarginatus. The sequence goes on along the minus strand of NC_066619.1, from coordinate 259,444,958 downwards.
TATGCCATATTGTGCACATTGATTTACATGCAGTATCTTGAAAAAATTAATGATGAATTAAATGTTTAAATTACTCTGAAGTATTGAAATGTTTACATTGTCCATCATTTAAAAAAAAATACAGCTTAGGGCATTTTCAGTAATGTCTGTGTGGAAAGCGAAATGTCTAGCTACCAACATCAGACTAATTTTACATTACTGTAACTACCTGTCTTTCCTGTTAAAGATCATGGTTCAGGCAGTTACTAAATTCCTCTGCTTTTTGCATTGACAGGTAGTGTTCTGAGTAATTTTTGCTTAATCCCTACAAAACTTCTGTTTCTTAGAAATACTGGGCATTTGCTCAGATTGCTACTAACTCCTACTGGACAGCGCTGCAGAGCCAGTGCATGGGGTGGGGACAGCACATGAAGCACTTATGACTTTCCCTCTGCCGAGGAGCTGGAGGGACATGCTGGCCGCTTCTGAGAGCTGTGTGTGGAGCCAGGCAGGAAGCCTGCCAGTGCCACCAACTGGACTTTTAATGATCCGGTCAGCACTGCTGACTGGGTATTCCAGTCAAAAAGCGGACACCTGGCAACCCTATAATGGAGAAGCATTGTATTTTTTATTGCTAATGAAATTGAAACTTGATTAGATTATGCAAAACACAAAGGAAGTGTTTTAATAGATGAGTTCAGTGTAAATACCAAGTGTTCTTGAAAGAAATGGAATAATACTCATTCTCTTTGCACAGTTAAGGTGCTGGACTATTTCACTCTGCTCCTGTGTGAAATTATTTGGAGTGTGGGGACCATATTTTCCACTATTCCACTGCTACGTATGGGGCTCTATATTTAGAAAGAGAGTATATCACAGGCGCATCCTACCTTTTGTGTATTATAAGTATTAATGTTTCATATTCAGTAAAATTTTCATAGAAAATAAATCAACCTGGCATTTTCAACCTATAGCTTTTCAGGGACTCTTTGAAACTTCGTAGTGGTTGATTTCAGAAGCATACCTTCTTGGCTCCTACTCAAGCACTGCTCTTGTAGAAGTAATCAACATAATTCTGAATTCCCCTGGGTGGGGTTTTCAAATGGAACTTGTGACTTTCAATGGGATTTGTTCTCCTAAATCACTTAGGCACTTTGGAAAATCCCATCCCCCATCTAAATAGAGTTTCATAATGTGGTGATTAGGGCATAGAAACTGGTTCTTCTTGGAAAAGTTTCTTTAAAATGAGAATTGCAGTTAGCCTGTTATTTATATGTTATAGTTTGGCCGTGCAGACTTGTCAAATCATCTTCAGCTCTCTTAGTCTTTTTGGATGAGCATGATGCAAAAAACTACTACTGTGAACTCCAAATGAACTTAAAGTTACACAAAAAAACTCAATTTGATTCTCCCTCTTATGCAAAAGGAAGTCACAAAAGAAAATAACCATAATCTAATACCTTTCTTCTCTAAACACTTACTACTTTTAAGAAATGTTAGATGGCTGATTCCTGGATCCTTTCCTCCAGCACAAACTTACTAAACAGAGCAAAGACTCATTTCCCTCCTCCCTCTTTGAAAACATCTTGTCCCCCCATTGGTTCCTCTGGTCAGGTGTTGGCTGGGCTATGTGAACTTCTTAACCCTTTACAGGTAAAAGAGGAATTAACCCTTAACTGTCTGTTTATGACAGAAGGGAAATAAGCTCTGCTTTCAGAGATGGACTACATTAATTGCCAGTTATTTGCCCAGAGGGACATCCTCTGTGTTTTGAATCTGTTGTCTGTGAGAGTAGCTTGCATGCTAATCTCACAGAGGTATTCCTTTCGCCCCTTTTCTTTAATTAAAAGTCTTCTTTTAAGAACCTGATTGATTTTTTCCTTGTTTTAAGATCCAAGGGTTTTTTTGGATCTGGGCTCACCAGAAATTGGTAGGAGGTGAATCAGTCTCAGTCCTGCCAGGAAAAGGGGGATAAAGACTGGGGAAATATTTGGGGGGAAGACAGAGTTTCCAAATGATTCTCCCATAAACATTTGTTTAAACTATTTGGTGGTGGCAGCTACTAGATCGAAGCTGGTAAATAAGCTTAGGGGTTATCTCATGCAGGTCCCCACATCTGTACCCTAAAGTTCAGAGTGGGGATGACACCTTGACACCTAGTAAAATCTGTTTATGGTTATTTGCTTGGAAAATGTAATGATAATAGTAAATTTAAAAGCTACTTAATTGAGAAACCCCAATTTAAAATGAAGAGTGACCGGTTAGAGAGACTGCAACTGTACTGGCCTTTGCTTTATTTTCTAAAGTATCAGTACTAGATGTCAGAAAGTTTTATATTTTGGCAAACTCAAGCTCTTCATTTCATACCACACGTAATATCATATACTATAGCTGCTTCTCAAGTGAAAACATATATTAAGTCAGGAGGAATGTTGCTTTTATTGTGTCTTTTGTGTACTTGTGCATTGAGCAAATCTGTAAAATCATTTTGGCTCATCATTGGGGAAGAGAGGAGAATAGTGGCTTTTCAGGTGGCTGGTTAAAGCGAACATGTTCATGCTGGGTTTTTTTACTTCCCAAACTGGGGTGAGTAATACAGAAAGATCTCTGTAGCTCTTAAACAATGATTGCTAGTGAATTATTTATAATTAATATTGAAATCTTGCTTTCTTGTTTAGAATGTCTTTTACAACAGTCTGATCTGTGACTTCATGTGGTGTTTTTTGTTGTTGTTTTGTTTTCCTCCTTTAGTTTGAACAGGAAAACAAGCGACTTGTTGGTGAGATGAATAGCCTATTTGATGAAGTGAGGTACAACTTTCTCTTATTTGCTGGGTTTGCATGTTTTATAACCAGGGTCCTGTGTTCCAGGGCTACAGAGTCCACCTCTTGCTAATATCTTGCTCCAGAATATGAGCTTTCATTTAAAAAACTGAAGTCCATAAAGTTGGGTATAAACCTTGAAAATGTGAACTGAATGTAAACTCATGCCATGTTGTTTCCCGAGTCTGCAGGCAGCCTGAAAAAAATCTCCACAAGGTGTTTGATGTTTCCATTTGATGAATTATGTCTGAAACTTAAATGTAGCTATTTAAATATTAACTGTTTCATTGCTGATCATTTTAATAGAAACATCCAGATTGTGTTTCCCTATAATGCCCAGTTATCTCCCATGCTTCTCCAGCTGAAAAAGACCCAACTGCCCACCTACGAAACCCCTCCATCTTTTCTCTGACAACTTATACCATACGTGTGTTTTCAATACAAGTCTTCAGCAATCAAAAATTGTAAACATGGGGTCAGCTTAAAATAAAATAGATATGTCAAAATAACTAATCTAAGGGCTACTGTAGTTGTATTATTCATTTCCATATCATTTGGATAACTCTTCTCCCTCATTGTTAATATAAGTGAAGCTGCTACAGAACTTCCAGTATACTCCAGCACATCTGCAGGCTCCATTCCTTCTCACCATAAACATGGAATATTTGTCCATTACTGCTAACTAAACAAATTGCTGATAAAATGACTACCTTGTTAATAGTGTGATTTACTGGGTTTGAGGATTTGAGTCTAGAGTGAATCTACAGTGGAAAATCTTTGCACTAACACAATGACATATCTGGGGGGGTGTTTTGTTTTGTCAAGACAAATTGAAGGGAAAGTGGTTGAAATCTCCAGACTTCAAGAGATATTCACAGAAAAAGTCTTGCAACAGGTAAACATTTGCTGCTGTAACATTAAAATGTCAAGAGAAGTAACTGAACTGTATGCTTAAGAGAAATGAGCTTTTCCTGCAGACATTTCTCAGCTGCGAAACTGCTCTGTGTCTTGTTAGTTGCATTATGTTATCAGAGATGTGAATAAAAGAAAACAGACACAGAGGAAACATGGAACTTAAAAGTTTTGTTTCAAAGTCAAATACATGATGGCTTTTCCTGCATTCTTAGTAGATACATCTTCCTAGTAATATTAAAAGAGAGAAACTCTTGAATTAACTATTAAGGTCCCTTTGCCTCAGAACAGTGTATTATTAATGTTGCTTGTTACTTATGCTCAGTTAGCAGCATTTTGGAAACTAAACATCTTTCCTAAAACAACTGGTGAAAATTTATGCGCTACATGTAGATCTGATACAAGGCTACTGAAGTCAATGGAAGTTTTTCTATTGATTTCAGGCTCCTAGTGACATAGACAGAAAATTTAAGATTTAATTAACCCTCGGTCCCTTGAAGATTGGTAAAGAAGCACATAAGATATTCAGACACATACTTGTGATCTGTTCTGACCCAGATCTTTACAGTTAAACGTTTTCTGCAGAATTTGTCATTGTCTTTATGGAACTCTTGCTCAACAGGACACCGAAATTGACACTATTCATCAGTTAGTTGTGGGTGCAACAGAAAATATCAAAGGCGGCAATGAAGACATAAGAGAGGTAATGTTACTAAGTAGTGTTTCGATGCATTTCTTGTTGCTAGCTATCAAAGCGTTTTTGCCTAAGCAATACCTTATACCATGGCCATATTTGCAACTTGTAGCTACCTTAGGGGTATATCAGATTAACAACAGTAGTGTGGATGGAAGCTACCTGGATCACTTACACTGAAGTGTAGTCTGTGAAACTTCATGTTTCACTAATGTTGATCTGAACAACCACTGGGACCTGTAAACTTTGCTGGTCTTCACTTCCTTGTTGAAGATGAAGATTACCCCGCGCTGCATGTAGTGACCTATGCAGTGTCCCTAAGGCATTTGGTGGACGAAGACACCACTGAAATTGATGGAAATGTAGTCTTGATACATTATCTTGATCAGAAGAGGCCCTTCCCCATACTGCATAAGATCCTGTTTATAGGTTCACTTATCTAAATGCCTAAACATGAATTTAAGACCCTATCATTAGGCACTTATTTTTGAAAATCTGTTTGGGACATTATTTTCAGAGACTTGATTTAGGATTGTTATTTCTCAGATTTGGTTATCCAAAAGGTAACATGGCGTAGCAGGCAGAGCATATGATGGCAGGGATGAATTTTTTTAGCCTAGTTGTCAACAGACTAGACAGATTATTATTAATAATATTCAGCACTCAAGTACAATGCATCTCATTCATTGCTCTCAAAGCATCATTATCTTCATTTTTCAGCTGGTGGAACTGAGGCACAGAAAGTGTAACTAACTTCCCTAAGGTCACATAGTGTGTCAGTGGCAGAGCTGGGACTAACACACACATCTTCTGATGCACATTAACTTGGGGAAGTCATTTAACCTCTGTTTCAGTTTCCCTACCTGTAAAAACTCTTTTTAAGATCCACAAATGAAAACTTCTCTACTTAAGAATTGAGACTGATACTATCAATGGTAGTCTATTGATATTAAGTCTAAAATAACCCCCCATCCTTACCATTTCAGCTGAAAAACAAATCTTGGAATCAATGTTTGCTATTTTGAACTTGGTCATTTACAATATTGCTTTGACCTAGGTTAAATCAGCCCTCAAGTAACAGCTATTAAGTTATTTAATCACTGAAGAGCTTTAATAGAACTGTTTAGAGAAGGTGTTTCTCTTGTTCTTAGAAAGTCAATGTTTGGCATTTAAATAGATAATGTACGCATTTTTTTATCAATTCTTAAACACTTTCTTTAGAACTGTTCATTATTGTGCATGGCATATGTTCTATCATTAACTAACTCAACTATATTGGTAGGATGGGGGATTGCTTTTTTCCTTCAGTTGACTCTGCTTTTGAAATTTTGAGGCCTGAGTCATGGGGGGAGAATCTAGAGAAATATGGGCTGAACTCTTCTCTAAGTGAAGTCAATGGTGAGTTTTGCCACGGGCTTAAAGAGGTGCCAGACTGGGCCCAGACGGACTGTTGGTTGAGTCATATAATGGAAATCTAGTATTTTTAAGGAAAAATAGTCACTAAGCTCATATCTTCCTACAGGCAATCCAAAAAAACGCTGGATTTCGAGTATGGATCCTTTTCTTCCTTGTTATGTGTTCATTCTCCTTGCTTTTCCTGGACTGGTATGACAGTTAATAAAACAAAGTCTATGTGTTGTTTGTATAAGATTTAGACATTCCTCCTCTCAAAGCAGGATACGCTATTTGCAATTGTCATACTGTTGTGACTGGAAAATATTTTCTAGCAAAAAAAGTATGTGTACACCACTCTTGCAGTGAACAGATCACCACCATTTAAGTCCATTCAGCAGCTTCATACATAAAACAAAAGATAATCTTCCAAAGCTAAAAACTTTGAATCAGCTAGCAAGTAAAAAGCAGGCTCAAGTTTAGTAAGTTGCAAGAAATTTTCAATAAAATGTAAATTACACATTTAGGAAATTGTAGCCCACCAAGCCAATTAATGGAAAGTTCACAATGTAGACAGGATGTACATTGTTGCAATGCAGACAGAGTTGAGCTTTTCTATCTCTTGTCTCAGATTTCTTTTAGTCACATCACTCACTACAAATTGTAATAACCTTGTACATCTGTGAGAGCCACTCCTAATCCTGTAGAATTAGTTTGTGCAAGAGTCATTTGTATTTGTTGGAAAATAATTCTCTTTAACATACATGACACTTTTTGGAACCTAGCATTAAGTAAAGCTTTATAACAGTGTTTAATTATAGTAAACATACTGTGATGCAACTGATGTATTGAGATGTTGGAACAAAGCTGAAGAATAGATCACTTCAAAAAGTTTGGCTTCTATGTTATTAACTACGTAAACAAAAAATAAACCCCAGGAGCTTATGACCCACCTCCTGTTGAAGTCAGGGGGAAAACTCCCATTGACTTCAAGGGCTGCAGGATCAATCAACAGATGAGTTTTATGTTTCCAGCTGCCTGAAATTTTTGAATGTTTTCCTTTGAGGATAGTAACTAGTCTTACTGTTCAGCAAAGTTGTTTACTGGTCTAAGTTTAAGGGGAAATATTTAAATCGCATCTCTGAAGGATAATAAGCAAATCTTATAAAATTTGAATTCATGTTTTTGGTAATTTTGATTTAAAAGTTCATTTTACTGTGTGTCTTGAGAAATGTATGTCAACATACTGTATGCAACAGGCAATATCATCCTTATTCTTTATTTTGCATGAAGTGAAAATGTCAAAAGTTACATGTGAATTAATTTACATTCAATAAAGTACATGTCTACTAGCAGACAAAACATGGTATGTTTTAATGTGTTTACATGAGTTTGAACTTTTTTTAAAATGCAAAGAAAATTTTGGCACATAATTTATTGCTTTTTATGCATTCCACGAAGCATAATAAACAAAGCTTTTTGTAGTTCATAACTATATAATGCACACTCATTGTTATGTTTGGTATCAAACCTATAGAATTGAAAAGCAGTTGCCATTTTGTACTTTATTGGTATGTAAAGTTCTTGATACTAAAATACATTGATAATGGATTAGAAGAAAACCCAAAAGTGGAGCTGACCAAGTTTGTTCTACAGAACTAGACAAATAACCAATGGTTTCCTTTCATTTTTGTATAGTGTCTACAACAATGGAACTTTTGACATGTCCACTAGAAAATCACATTAAATAATATGAAAGGAAAAGTGAATCTCATACCTAAAAGCTTCACACGCTTATTTTGTCTAACTGGCAGATTAATAAAATTATTTTTGTAATGCATATTTAAGATTAAATGAAAATTGTTTCAGACAAATTAAGAAATGTCAATACAATGAAACATTGAACGTGCACCCACAATATACTAGACTTGTCTACATCTTTTTTCCTCAAATCATAAACAGTTATGCTGCTTCAGTTTTGACATGTCACTTTAAAACAGCAAGTAGCGTAAACTAGTACATTAGTTTCACTTGTGATGTCCTGTAGTTTAAAAATCAGAAAATTGCAAACAGCATAGTTAACTCAAAGCAATTCAGAATATATATATAAAAAGGGGAAAGTGTTAATGTTGTATAAAAGGGATTTTTTTTAAATGTTACCCTCTGTCATATCAGACAAATTACAGAGGGCCGACTACATCTAGAATGAAAGGCTTTCTGCCTTTCTTCAGTGTGATCAAAGGATGTCCTTTCTCATCAGAACACCCTCCAGTTCATAAGTTGCTTTTACACAACTTGAACAAATCCATAACTAAAAGTGTCTCGTTCCACTGTGTCCTATCTAGTTTGTGTTTCAGTGCACATCCTTACTAACATACTAAAGCCATAGTGGGAATGTAGTGAAATTTTGTTGACAGTAATAATAAAACATTGAGCATGCCTTGTTGCAGAGAACTTCATCATCACTTACAAATCAACAGTGAAGAAAAATATGCTACCTGACAGTTTTTCTCCATTCTAATCATTACAGCAAGTCCTTGATATCAGCCATGAGCTGAAAACAAGTTTTAAATACAGCTCTTCGCTAAATGAGAGATCGCTCTAGTTATGGCTATGGTGTTTCAGTTTGCGAAAATGGCTATGTAATAAAAACCAAAAGTATCAGTTCAGACAAAGCACATTACGTGAAGTCCAAACCACTGAAAAATCCAGTGAAAAACTGTCAACATCCAGTAAATTGCAAGAATATCTAAAGTTGATTTAACATTGAAAATGGTGTCAGAGCTCTAAAGCGATGCTGATATGCACCTTATTTTATGCTCATGAATGTTTTGTAGCAAGTTTTATTTTTTGCAAAGCAGTATCAGCAAACAGAAGCAATTGCACCATAAACATGAGTAACCTCTAAAATTATCCATAATTATATTTAATGAAAAGTTCCTTAAAGTCCCTTAGTTACCGTCAAATGACATAATTATCTTATCGCACTAAGCTGACTTCTCAGCAGCTTCAGTCTCCTGTTCAGACAATTTCTCTTCTGACAGTACTGTCATCCATGGAGACACTGAGCGTGTGATGGTTTGTTTGGCCAGATTGTAGTGGTTTATGACAGTGTAAAATTTCCCTCGAGCGCTGGAGTCTTGTTCAGAATAGTAGTTCTCTAATCCAACTGGAATGCATTGATTATTCTGGAAGAAAATCCACCATTTACATTAGAGACTGTTCCAAAAGACAAGTAATTTCTCTTTATAGTCTTCATGATTTACTTGTGAGTCTAGAAGCACAGGGGTGGCTCCAGGCCCCAGTGCTCCACGAGGGCAGCAGGCAGGCTGCCCTCAGCAGCATGCCTGCGCAGGGTCCGCTGGTCCCGCGGCTTCGGTGGACCTCCCGCAGGCGTGCCTGCGCAGGGTCCGCTGGTCCCACAGCTTCGGCTGAAGGCAGCCTGCCTGCTGTGCTTGAGGCGGCAAAATTCCTAGAGCCGCCCCGTAGAAGCAACACCAATATTGTTGTAATGATACCACTATATACTGATCTCAATAACCCAAATTTATTTTGGAATACGTTCCTCGCTGTGATAACCTCCTACATCACATCTTATTTTCATGAGTCCCAAGAGGACAATAGTCATGCAATTGTATTCCACGATACTTCAGTACGGTTATTATACAGACACTCTAAAATAGCAGACAACATCAAGCAGTCAAATTTAGTTTATCTTAACAAGGTTTTTAAAAAGGCTTTAAATTTCTAGAACCAGATCTTTTTGGTGCCTCTCAATTCAACAGTTAGCTAATTCAAGCAGTTAAAGCTACAATTCCATAGTTAGATATGGCTGTAGGCACTTTAAGAGCCTGGTTTCAGTCTGTGTTGAATAAAAGCTAACAAATATGCTGTTGCCAATTTATGAACACACTATGACAGTGTAGTAAACTTAATGCCACAGCAAAAAATATGCCTATATATGTTTACCCAAAAAGTAATCAAGATTTTCAAAAGAATACATGGCTGAAGTTAAACATGGATTTAAGAGCTTAGGCATGTAAATATGGATTTCAGAGCCTAAAAGTCGCCACCTATTTTTGAAAAATTTGTCAGATGGGGACATGTGCATGCATGTACATGCTTTCATTAGCTGTTGGCTAGCTCTAAGCTATCATTCCAGTGATGCTGTAGTAAGCAACACCAGCATTAGCTAAGGCAATTTCAACTCCGTTTAGGAGGCTAGTTCGAGTTAAGATAATGAAGGAAAATATAAAAATCTTTTCCCAAGGTGCTGGTACTTGCACTACTCAGATCAGTCTGAGGAATGAATAAGTCTAATTATGTCTATCTCAGCTAGAAACACATTTAAAAAATGTTATGTTGTCTCCTTACAGAAATGGAATATTTATATAAATAATATTCAAATACACAATACATTTTAATCACATTCTCCCAGAACTCCACAACAGCAACAACATTTAGTGGCAGCACTTCTCAGGCACAGCAGAGGACATGTTAAAATGACAACCTTAATGACTAGATACCACTTTTACAGTGTTTCATTTCTGTTTGTCAGGATCCTCATCTTAGAAAAGAAAGTGGCTTTTAATTATGTACCAATAACTTGGATTCCTCAAACAGCTTAATATTTAAAGACAGACCAAAATAAAACAAGGTATTCTGGGAGATGCAATGAAAAGTGTTAATTTAGAATAAAGTGTGTCCCCTAAAACACTGGGGTAGAGCATGCATTAGATAAACACTCACCCCATTCTGTGGGCCACACACACACAAAACTTAAGGAAAAAGTAAAGGCAAACCAAAACTATGAGGTTGTATAGGTTAGATCTATCAAGAAGGGTCTGAAGAATAAAATATTGTAGTAGGTCTGACCAGTGCAGGAGGCATTGCTGCCAAAGGGCATTTGAGTAAACTCCCTTCTGAAATCCTTAATAACTTGTAAGAACACATTGGAATTGACTTTGCAGTTCTAACCCATTCATCCATTTGACAAGGGACAGTGGCTCTACCCAACAAGATTCAATCTACCTAGTTTTTCCTCTTTGTCTTATCACTAGCCTGTATCCAACAACTGGCTCCATAGATTACGTCCTAGCCCCACTGAAATCAATAGAAGCACTGCCACAGCCTCTACTGGAGCCAGAATTTCACTCCATCGGAGCAGAGTCCTAGGCTCATGCAGAGTCCTAGTGAAGTCAATGGGGCTCTGCATGGACACAGTAGTCTCAGCACCCAGAGACAGTTGGAGGATGGGCTCATTGGTGAGGAATGGAAAAGGCAACTCTGGGATAGTGATTATTTCATTGTTTTCCCTCAGCTACAGCAACCGCATCACCATCTGGAAACATCCATTCTTAATGTGAAAAACTAGAATAGTTTACATTAGCACTAAAACAGAAAAATGATTTAAATGCTTCTGTAGCTGGCATTTATGGCAACTGTGCTTTCATTATAGACACAAAGTGGAAGCAATGCCTATGATTCAGGTTGCCTGATTCTTCTCATTTTAGGCCCCTATTAGTTGCTTGTAACTTTGACAAACTGAGTTAATATTCCATGTCACGTGTCCAACTCATCTACATTGCATATGGAAATTACTACATGAATATGGCACATTCTGTATGTGATTCTATCAGAACCTTAACAGTACCATTCCCTGACTTTCCTGCACTTACATTTAAAACTGATACACATTCACTGTGATGTAGTGGCTATAGAGTGTGTGGGGAGCCTTAAAGATGAAAGGGGATATATACATTTAAGCTGTTATTAGTGATTATTTCACTCATCTGTGGAATGGGTTAAGATGTAGGGAAGGGGAGCACAATCCACTTGCCTAATTAAAATTGGAGGGGCAAACAGAACAGAATTGCCAGCATTAGAACCAAGCCAAATCTACTTGCAGTTCAAAAGGTACCACAGTATCTTCACACCCAAACGGCACAATATCCCCTATTACTTTCTCTCTCTCTCTCTCTCTCTCTCTCTCTTTCTCTCTCTCTCTCTATATATATATATATATATATATTTTTTTTTTTTTTTTTACAGTCACAAATGTACACAGCACATGGCAGAACAGCTTGAGACACACATACCAAAGATTCCATCTTGACTGGATTCCTACTCACAATGAAAGGATTTTGGCCCTTTGAGGAACTAGTAGGTGTACCTATTGTATGGCTCACCCCAGAGTTCTTGAACATTCCCCACCAGTGAAGGTACTGGTTGTGGCCAACAAATAAGCTCCCTGTTGTAAATGTTCTGTGGGTCTGGTTCCAGAACGCTACCTGCCCTGCACCCTTTGTCTTAGTTCAGGACATCAGCCTGTATCCTTTTTACCCGTTTTCCTAATTCACAGATCACCACCCCTCTGTGTTACTTTCTTACATAGAGACAGTGGGTATGCCTCAGGTCTGGGACACCAGTCTTTTTCATAGCCTGCTGCTGTAGCTAGTCATAGGTGGAGCCCTTCATGCCGTGGCAACTGTGGTTTCTAGCTCTACTTGAATTGGGCTGTATCAAGTTGGCTTTTGAGTTTTCTTGAGGTTGGCTGTGTTGATGACCTCAATGCTTCCTTTAGGAGGAGAGTGATCTCTTCAGCTCCATTAACTTTGCTGTGTCAATAGCTTCAGGTGTAATGTGCAAGGCTGTGCTGGCTTTTAGCTGATGTACTGAAATGGTTTTAACCTACTGTCTCTGGGTTCAACAGATGGCAAGTACTCTGGCATCTCGGGCCAAAAACTCCTTCGTAGATATGTTAAGGTAACTCCTTAACTGACCCAGGCTGTTTAGATGAGAGTGGAATGACCCATCTCTCCAGCTGAGACTCCTGTAAGTCTGATCTGTATGTAACCAGTTAAGAGTGCTTCAAAGATGCGATCTACCTCATGGCAGAGATCTGTGTTAGGCTCACACTGTCAGAATTCACTCAGCATCTAAATAAGCCATGGCCTTATGTCTACTGCCCAGTGGAAGGAGACTTTATTGTGGAAAGGCTTAGAGGCTATAAAGCTATCCCACAAGGCCAAATTGGGAGCCAACACAAGTTTATGCTATTGAGACACTGGCACAAAGCTGCACCATGACGTTTATTTCAGAAGCAACAAGGTTGGTTCTCAAACTCTCTGGGACAGGATCACTGACTCCCTAAAGCCTCATGATTTCCTGCAGCTCAGTTCTTGGTTGTCAAGGTACAGAGCTGTCTCACAATCCAGGAACCTCTCGGCCTCGAAGCAGGAGTCAAGACACATGCATTATAAATGGTGGCATGGTTGTAAAATAGGTGCAAAGCTATTCCATAGAGCATACCTACTAGAGCCTTGACACAAGTAATTCCAATGCAAAACATGCCATGTGATCCACCTCTCAGCTAGAGAGAGACATGGAACTGACAAAGCATCCATGACATTTAATGATCAAGGCAGGGTCTTACTGCCATGAGATTTCCACACAGCTGTGCTCCAAGCATGAACAACAAAACAGACAGCCTCCGATCAGGCACTGTCAATGCAGCTGGTGCATCATGGTCTAAGCAGCCATACCATTGCCATGGAAGATGACAATGTATTATTTGTAAGTGCACACAGACACTTTGAAGCCTTGGATCCACAGAACAATGTAAAGGTTTGAGACAGAGGAGCCTGAGGCATCCATGACATAGTAGGACTGTCCATCTCAGCCAGGCATTGATTCAACAAAGGGCCTAAAAACAAGTTGTTTTAGTTTGAAGATACCCCACAATGTGTGGGGACCAAAGCAGAGTAGGATAAACTAAGTTTGACTCAAGGATGCAGCAGTGTGGTCTTTATGCAAAGATGCCCCCTGGCACTAGCACTACTGATGCAGGACACTTTACCCTTTGCAAGCAAAGAACATCAGCATCCTAAGTTTGGGAACGTCAATGCAAGAGAACTTCAATGCAGGCAAAGTTAGCATAGACAAAGTCTGCCCAAAGAGCTTCATGGTCAATGTAAGACAATTAAAGTAATCTTTGTTGGTGCAGACTTTTCCTTGGTCTCAGAATGGGACATCTGTGCAAAGCTTTGCCTCATCTTCCAGAAAAGAGGCACAGGCAGAGGCACTGGCACCAGGGACACTAAAGTCAGCATCATGTGAGTTTTAGGCCTCATGACATGCAGACCAATTACTGCAGTGTAGCTTTGATAGTCTATGGATTTCCCGACAAAAATGTAAGTTTATGATCCCTTGTATCATGAGATGGTCATAGATCTAAACTTCCTTTTGGAAATAGTCTCCACAAAACCCTCACCACTGGGAATGTAACAAGCAGCAATAAGCATCTTTGTATGAGCTATATGTACCAGTGCATTAAATAGCCAGAAAGCTTTGGGAGCCATGGGAGATCCCAACTGTCCTTTGTTAGAAGGACAAAACCAACAGTAGGAATCCAGTCAAATAATATCCTCAGAAATGCTGAATTAGAGGTAAGACGTTTTCCCTTCACTGACCAGTCAAGGTAGAAAAGGCAAGCAAAGACTCAGACTCATAGACTCTAGGACTGGAAGGGACCTCGAGAGGTCATCGAGTCCAGTCCCCTGCCCTCATGGCAGGACCAAATACTGTCTAGATCATCCCTAATAGACATTTATCTAACCTACTCTTAAATATCTCCAGAGATGGAGATTCCACAACTTCCCTAGGCAATCTATTCCAGTGTTTAACTACCCTGACAGTTAGGAACTTTTTCCTAATGTCCAATCTAAATCTCCCTTGCTGCAGTTTAAGCCCATTGCTTCTTGTTCTATCATTAGAGGCTAAGGTGAACAAGTTTTCTCCCTCCTCCTGATGACACCCTTTTAGATACCTGAAAACTGCTATCAGGTCCCCTCTCAGTCTTCTCTTTTCCAAACTAAACAAACCCAATTCCTTCAGCCTTCCTTCATAGGTCATGTTCTCAAGACCTTTAATCATTCTTGTTGCTCTTCTCTGGACCCTCTCCAATTTCTCCACATCTTTCTTGAAATGCGGTGCCCAGAACTGGACACAATACTCCAGTTGAGGCCTAACCAGCGCAGAGTAAAGCGGAAGAATGACTTCTCATGTCTTGTTTACAACACACCTGTTAATACATCCCAGAATCATGTTTGCTTTTTTTGCAACAGTATCACACTGTTGACTCATATTAAGCTTGTGGTCCACTATGACCCCTAGATCTCTTTCTGCCATACTCCTTCCTAGACAGTCTCTTCCCATTCTGTATGTGTGAAACTGATTGTTCCTTCCTAAGTGGAGCACTTTGCATTTATCTTTATTGAACTTCATCCTGTTTACCTCAGACCATTTCTCCAATTTGTCCAGATCATTTTGAATTTTGACCCTGTCCTCCAAAGCAGTTGCAATCCCTCCCAGTTTGGTATCATCCGCAAACTTAATAAGCGTACTTTCTATGCCAACATCTAAATCGTTGATGAAGATATTGAACAGAACCGGTCCCAAAACAGACCCCTGCAGAACCCCACTTGTTATACCTTTCCAGCAGCATTGGGAGCCATTAACAACTACTCTCTGAGTACGGTTATCCAGCCAGTTATGCACCCACCTTATAGTAGCCCCATCTAAATTGTACTTTCCTAGCTTATCTATAAGAATATCATGCGAGACTGTATCAAATGCCTTACTAAAGTCTAGGTATATCACATCCACCGCTTCTCCCTTATCCACAAGGCTCGTTATCCTATCAAAGAACGCTATCAGATTAGTTTGACACGATTTGTTCTTTACAAATCCATGCTGGCTATTCCAGCCATAGACGAGAACAAATAGACGAGAGGACATGGAACAGCAATTCAAGTAAGGGAGGATGTAGAGCGTTTACTGCTGAGGAGAATATGATACAAGTCTTCCTGGAAGAAATAGCCTTTATTACAGTAGTACTTAACAAGCCCAACTGAGATAATCATTCTAGGCACTGTACAAAGACGGACAGGTTAGGAGAAAAAGTATTATTGTCTCCATTTTAAAATGGAGACACAGGCAGAGAGAGAGCAAGTGACTTGCCTAAGGTCACAAGAAGTCTCCAAGGCAGAAACTGAAGTCTGATCTCCTGAGGCCCTGAACTGAGACAGGGTTGCTAAGTGAATGCCTTGGTATCTGTGCCACCGGGAAAGTAGCTAACACTCCCACAAACAGAGGCTGAACTTGTTGGCTCAGCAGGATCAGCTCACTAGCAGTAGACTGCTGATTGGACACACCTTAGCATAAAGCGTCCTGTTCCTGCCACAGCCCTTGTTTTAGCAGCCAGTTGCTAGGCCTGCTGCTGACCAGGCCCATGACAGCAAGTTCCTGCTTCCTTGCCTGGTTCCCACCCCTTGTGCCTGTTACCATGTCCTGTTCCTGCTTCCTCACTCCAATTCTGGCTGTGACTCCTGACCACAACCCTGGGCTCTGACCACTAGGTCAAACCACCCACGTTACAGGCCCTGACGGGCCTAGTCAAGTGCCTTAAACACAAAATCATGTATTTATTTTAAATAAGAATTTAATGGAAAAAAGGTAGTTTAATAGAAAGAAATGAAAGGATGTTGTTAAAAGCTAGCAGTATAATAAGAGGCAGACAGTGATAGTGGTGAATTTAGAAGTGAAAGAAATCACACTGCTCAGCTGTATGTCCAGAAAGAGAAATTCATCACGATGCTCTTGTGAGAACTGTTATTACAGTTCCAATCTTTTTCCCCTTCCTCCCTAGTCAATTCATTCTCTATTATCTTCATGCTACCTCCCTACCCTTTAACACTGTGTATGTAATTACATTAATTAGCAAAGATTTTTTCCTATAAATATATATTTTTCCTTTATTGGATAGTTGATAAGTGAGGTGGTGAGTATGCAGAAAGAGAGAGAGAGAGAGAGAAAGCCTTATTCTATACAAAAAATTAAATTATGGAAATAAACATAACTTTCCCAAGGATAAGGAAAAAGTAGCAGAGACAATTTTGCATATTCTTCGATTTTTCCAAAATTTGTGCGCTTTACCTTGAAAACGAATCCTTCTGGACAGGTATGATCATACTTGTAAACCTTGTAGACTACTAGAAATACAACACATGTTAGGAACGCAAGGGCAAAAAGGACCAGAACAGTTACCTGCAAAGAGAAACAATACAACATTCTTGTTAGTTATGCATTACTTATTACATCATCATTCATTAATGTACTTAACATCTGTCTAGTATCAGTGTGCTTTGCAATAAAAGAAAAATCAAACAGGTAATTAACCACTAAGAGGTGAACAGAGTAGCAAGAGTGCCCCTGTTCCTCTCACTCAGAGAAGCCAGAAGATAGTTCTGGTCATTTGTTCACTGCCTAGAGGGCTGTTGTGACAGTTAGGCCTATAATTTTGTCTGCTTGGGAATTAACCATGAAAAGTAGGTCAAGTAGTTATTAGATAGAAAAACTGAATTAGTTCAAAAAAAAAAAAAAAAAGGGGGAAGGGGGACGATTAATATAACTCCAGGAATATGTTGAGATCATGCTTGGTAAACAAGAAAGTGTCTGGAAATTAATGGACCAAAATCCGTGTGTTGGAAACTTGGCCTTGTTTTGTCCACCATTTATGAGGTGGTGGGCTGTTCCACTGACCACTCCCTTTTTGGGTCCTTAAAGAAAGTCTTTGAGAGGAAGAACAGAAGGAGGCTACTGGAATAAGCGTCACCATCATGGTTGCCACCCTCACCATCTTCTGGGACCCCAAGCCTTTGTCATCCTGATCCTGAGAGAGGGACCCAGATGATATCACCACCTCTACTGGTCCAGCTGAATCCTGACCACCACCTGGGATTAAACAGCAGCAGCCACAAGTCCTCCTCCTCCTGCCCATCTCAACTAGCTTCTCTTTCCCCAACAGGAAGTTACTACCATCTGAGATACCATCTAAGAGACTATCAAACGGGGGGGTGGGGGGCAGGATTTCCTTCTTAAAAAAAAAAAAATCAAGCTGAAGAGAAAGGGAACAAGGGATATTGTTAATATGAAAACCTCACTACTGTACATTTCAAGTGTTTTAACTGTTTTTCCTTCTTTAATAAAAAGTTAACAGAATGTTTAATGTGGGTTTTCCATGGTTCTAAGTGAGCTGATGTCTCTGTATAACAAGCCCCAGACTTTAACACTGTTTAATGCTGGCTACTGACTGGGTTAACACCTTTGCACCACTTATTAATACAAAAGGCCCTGGTATTGAAAGGTTCTGTTGTCACCTTTCCTGTTCTGTATGTGCCTGAGCCTGCTGGGACAGAATGAGGTGGTTTTGGGCAGGAGTCCCAGCAGTATGAGTATAACATAAGCTCTAAGTCTAGCTTGCATTGGTTAAGTGTATTTCCTTTCCCAATGCATTCCCAAAATAGGGGTTTGGCTGTCAGCAACTTAACATCAATCTAGATATGACAGAAGTGCCACTGGTAGGTGCAAGAAGACACTTAACCATCCAGAGGGTATGGAGAATCTGCTCCCTCTAGTTAGGGGATGGGAGACTTTTTGGTTAATGACCTTTGCAGTCTGGGGATCCTTTTGGGATTCTCAGTACTCTAGAATTCATAAGTTTCTGGTGCAACCTATCACATTCAGGTTGCACTGTAGAAGTGTCTTGTCACCTCCAAATGGAAATACAGCAACGTGTTCAAAATAAGGCTACCTTTGAAGACTAGAAACTCCAAATACAACTGCCCAGCTACCTAGCCATGCATGTGGTAGAGCATGTGACAATCTGTGCTCAACAGACTGCATTGGTTACCAGTCTGTTACTGAGTAAATTCATGGTGTTGACTTTGACCTAAAAAAGTCCCATCACAGAGGGTCTTTTTTCATTGACATCAGTGGGCATAGACTCCCATTGACTTGAAAAGGTGCTGGAGCAGAGCATTAGACAGTCTTTCCCTAAGCACTATCCTGATGGTTGTGATGTAAGCTCCCATGTTCAAACTACCCATTCCCAGAATGGAACTGTGGGTGGGACTTTGGCTCTGGAATTAAAGTTCCACTTGTCCTTAGAAAGCCAAGTTGGTTGAGATAAAGGGCATGTTACAGAGCGTCTCTCATCTGGCCTTTGCCTGAGGGAGGTGTAGCCTGAGTGAGTTTTATTTGTTGTTTTGGGAGTTGTCTTTGAAATGACCTTGTTATTTTTTAGCTGAAATTCTAAACTGATGCACAAGTGCCTAGATGCTGCAAGAGGTTGTTGGGTTTTTTTGGACAAATCAGAAAAAATAGCACGTTTCAGCAAGAGAAAAGACGGTTACTCACCTTTGTAACTGTTGTTCTTCGAGATGTGTTGCTCACATCCATTCCAGTTAGGTGTGCGCGCCACGCGTGCACGTTCGTCGGAAACTTTTTACCCTAGCAACTCCAGTGGGCCGGCAGGTCGCCCCCTGGAGTGGCGCCGCCATGGCGCCCAATATATATCTCTGCCGGCCCACCCGCTCCTCGGTTCCTTCTTGCCGGCTACTCCGACAGTGGGGAAGGAGGGCGGGTGTGGAATGGATGTGAGCAACACATCTCGAAGAACAACAGTTACAAAGGTGAGTAACCGTCTTTTCTTCTTCGAGTGATTGCTCACATCCATTCCAGTTAGGTGAATCCCAAGCCATACCTAGGCGGTGGGGTCGGAGCGAGAAGTCGCGGCATGGAGCACTGCAGATCCGAAGGCCGCATCCTCTCTTGACTGCTGGACCAGGGCGTAGTGGGAAGCAAAGGTGTGGACCGATGACCAGGTCGCTGCCCGACAGATTTCCTGGATGGGCACACGGGCGAGGAAAGCCAGCGACGACGCCTGCGCCCTGGTAGAATGCGCAGTCACACGGCCCGTAGGGACATGGGCCAAGTCATAGCAGGTCCTGATGCAGGACGTTACCCAAGAGGACAACCTCTGGGAGGAGATAGGAAGCCCTTTCATGCGGTCCGCTACTGCCACGAAAAGCTGGGGGGATTTGCGGAAGGGCTTGGTCCTCTCCACGTAGAACGCGAGAGCCCTACGGACATCAAGCGAGTGGAGCTGCTGCTCCCTGCCTGAGGAGTGAGGTTTCGGGAAAAAAACCGGGAGGAATATCTCTTGGTTGACGTGGAAGGCTGAGACCACCTTGGGGAGAAAAGCAGGGTGTGGTCTCAGCTGCACCTTGTCCTTGTGGAAGACCGTATATGGGGGGTCTACCACAAGAGCCCGGAGTTCCGACACCCGTCTAGCTGAGGTGATAGCTACTAGAAAGGCCGTCTTCCAAGAGAGGTAAAGCAGGGAGCAAGTAGCTAACGGCTCAAAGGGGGGCCCCATGAGCCGGGACAACACCAGGTTAAGATCCCAGGTTGGAGCAGGGGGACGGACGTTAGGGTATAAACGTTCCAGCCCCTTAAGGAATCTAGACACCGTCGGGTGAGAAAAAACAGAGCGACCATCCGCACCCGGGTGAAAGGTGGAGATAGCTGCTAGGTGGACTCGCAACGACGATATGGCCAGACCTTGCCCTTTGAGGGACCAAATGTAGTCTAAGACGTCGGCTACCGAAACTCCAATAGGGCGGAGATTTCTCTCCACGCACCAACAGGAGAAGCGCTTCCATTTGGCCAAATATGTCGCTCTTGTGGACGGCTTCCTGCTGCCCAAGAGCACCTCCCTCACCGGCGTGGAACAGCGCAGCTCAGAGCCAGTCAGCCACGCAGGAGCCACGCCGCTAGGTGCAGCGACTGCAGGTCCGGGTGACAGAGGGTCCCGTGCTCCTGGGTAATCAGGTCCGGATGAAGGGGCAGGGGAACTGGGTCGGCTATGGTCAGGTCCAGCAGCATGGAGTACCAGTGCTGTCTGGGCCATGCCGGGGCTACCATGATCACGTGAGCCCTGTCCCTGCGCACCTTCAGAAGGACCCTGTGGACCAAAGGGAATGGGGGAAACGCATAGTACAGGTGGGTCGACCACTGGATGAGGAAGGCATCCGCTATCGACCCGGGCTCCCTGCCCTGAAAGGAGCAGAACGCTTGGCACTTCCTGTTTCCCTTGGACGCGAAGAGGTCCACACGGGGATAACCCCACCTCCGGAAGATGGAGAGGGCGACGTCTGGGCGAAGGGACCACTCGTGGGACAGGAAGGATCTGCTCAATCGATCCGCCAGCGTGTTCCGTACTCCGGGGAGGAAGGAAGCCATGAGGTGAATGGAGTGGGCTACACAAAAGTCCCAGAGTCGTATCGCCTCGTGGCACAGGGAGGAGGATCTGGTGCCGCCCTGCTTGTTGATATAATACATGGTCGTCGTGTTGTCGGTGAACACCGCGACACAGCGACCCTGAAGCTGATGACAGAACGTTTGACAAGCAAGACGGACCGCTCTCAACTCCCGCATGTTGATGTGTAGCCCCACCTCCTCCTGGGACCACAGGCCCTGCGTCCTCAGGGTCCCTAGGTGGGCCCCCCAGCCGAGATCTGAGGCATCCGTTGTTAGGGACACCGAGGGCTGAGGTGGGTGGAAGAGGAGACCCGCACATAACACCAACTGGTCTAGCCACCAGCCGAGGGAATCTAATACCCTCTGGGGGATTGTGATTAACATATCTAGCGGCTGTCTTGTCGGCTTGTAATGACTGATGAGCCACAACTGGAGAGGCCTCATGCGGAGCCGAGCGTAGTCGGTCACAAAAGTACAAGCCGCCATGTGGCCTAACAGGGTTAGACATGTCCTCACTGACGTTAAGGGGTCTGTCCGCAGCCGTTGCACGATCGCCGACAAGGCCTGGAACCGCTGCAATGGCAGCAAGGCCCTGCCTACAGTGGCGTCCAGGACGGCCCCGATGAATTCCACCCTTTGTGTGGGAACCAGGGTGGACTTGTCTGTGTTTACCAAGAGGCCCAGAGTGGCGAACATGTCGGTGATCACGCGGACATGGCTGCAGACTTGTTGTTCCGACGTGCCCCGAATCAACCAATCGTCCAGATACGGAAACACGTGGATACGACTGCGCCGAAGCTGCGCCACCACAACTGCCATGCATTTCGTAAACATCCTCGGGGCCGTGGACAAGCCAAATGGGAGGACTGCAAATTGATAATGAAGAGACCCCACAACGAAGCGAAGGAAACGTCTGTGACGTGGCCAGATGGCAATGTGAAAATACGCGTCCTGCATGTCGAGGGCGGCGTACCAGTCTCCCGGATCCAGGGATGGGATAATGGTCCCCAAGGATACCATGCGGAACTTCAACTTCACCAGGTACTTGTTGAGCTCTCGCAGGTCGAGGATATGCCTGAGGCCCCCCTTGGCCTTGGGGATCAGGAAGTAGCGGGAATAAAACCCCTTGCCTTTCTCGTTCTCCGGCACCGCCTCTATAGCTCCTTTGCCGAGAAGCGTCTGCACCTCCTGCCGAAGGAATTGCTCGTGAGAGGGGTCCCTGAAGAGGGACGAGGAAGGGGGGCGGGGAGG
This sequence comes from Gopherus flavomarginatus, assembly GCF_025201925.1. NCBI lineage: Eukaryota > Metazoa > Chordata > Testudines > Testudinidae > Gopherus > Gopherus flavomarginatus. The sequence continues at coordinate 259,422,746 of NC_066619.1, read as the reverse complement.
AGGAAATGAAACAAACTGCAGGCGGTATCCCGACTGCACCGTGCGTAAGACCCAGCGGTCTGATGTTATTAGGGACCACGCTGGGAGGAAAAACGAAAGGCGGTTGGAAAACGGGGGGGAAGGATCCATTGGGGAAACTGTTACTGCGCCCTCGGGCGCACCTTCAAAATGAAGGCTTAGGTCCAGGCGGGGGCTTAGAGGAGCCTTGGTTCTGCCCCCCTTGGTTCCCCGAGTGCCTGCGCCTTCCGTTCCTGCCGCGGCGCCTGTTAAGGTCCTGCCGCTGGCGGAACTGGGAATACGGCCTGCGCTGTTGTTGTTGTTGCTGCGGCCGGAAGGGTCTACGTTGCGTCACTGGTGTGTGCATCCCGAGTGACCGCATGATAACTCGGTTGTCTTTCAGACTCTTGAGTCTGGGGTCTGTCTTGTCCGAGAATAAGCCTTGGCCTTCGAAAGGAAGGTCCTGTATAGTGTGCTGGAGCTCCGGCGGAAGGCCAGAAACCTGCAGCCAGGAGAGGCGACGCATTGTTACCCCCGACGCGAGGGTACGGGCAGCCGAGTCCGCAGCGTCCAAAGAGGCTTGCAAGGACGTGCGTGCGACCTTCTTGCCTTCCTCCAAGATGGCCGTAAACTCTTGGCGAGCATCTTGTGGCAGCAGCTCCTTGAATTTATCTGCTGCCACCCAGGAGTTGAAGGCGTATCTGCTCAGCAGGGCCTGCTGGTTGGAGACCCTGAGCTGCAGCGCCCCAGCCGAGTACACCTTACGGCCGAGGAGGTCCATCCGCCTGGCCTCCCTGGATTTGGGGGCTGGAGCCTCCTGGCCGTGACGCTCTTTATCGTTTACCGATTGGACCACCAGGGAACACGGAGTCGGGTGCACGTGGAGGTACTCGTAGCCCTTAGAAGGAGCCATGTACTTCCTCTCGACGCCCTTCGCAGTGGGAGGAATGGAGGCCGGAGACTGCCAGATGGTGTTGGCGTTGGCCTGGATGGTTCGTACGAACGGCAGGGCGACTCTGGTGGGAGCGTCTGCCGAGAGGATGGTCACAATTGGATCCTCTATCTCCGAGACCTCCTCGGCTTGCAGACTCAGATTTTGAGCTACTCGCCTGAGGAGGTCCTGGTGCGCCCTGAGGTCCAGCGGGGGGGGGCTGTTGGAGGAGGTCCCAGCCACCGCTTCATCCGGGGAGGAGGATGAGGAGACCCCCGGCAAGAGAGTGTCTAACGGCGGGTCTCCTTCGGCCCTCGCCTCTACCTCAGGAGCCAAAGCGGAGTCTTGATGCTTGGACCCTTCCTCCCCATCCGGGGAGGGAGGGGGGCGAGACAACGAGGCTTCAGGTGCCCTGCGCTCCGCAGTCGCCGGCCTAGCAGGGAGCTGTTGGGGGCCCTGGGCCTGATGATATGCCCAGGGTGTCCAGAATCCCCATTGTTGCGGGCCTTGGTCCTGCTGTGGCGGATCGCTGAACAGCGCCGCCTGCCGGTCGGTGCCCAGCGCATACCCACTGTCCGTTAGCGAAGATACGGACGGCTGTCTAGAGGGCCATGGCGGGGCGGACCCTGGATGGTAAGGGTCTGCGCGGGCCGGCACGGACGATCTTCTCGGTGCCGGGGACCGGTGCCGGGAGTCATATCGGTGCCGGGATCTGGACCGGTACCGGGCGCCGCTTCGGTGCCGGGATCGGGACCTGCCACCAGCTCGGTGCCGGGAGGTCGACCGGGACCGGGACCTGCCACCAGCTCGGTGCCGGGAGGTCGACCGGTGCGGCGAATGATGTCTGGATCGGCTCCTGGAATCGCGGTGCCGGTATCGGCGGCTGGAGACCGACCGCGATCGTCTTGATGTCGACCGGCGCCGCGAGTGCGACCGGTACCGCTGAGGGGAGCGGTGCCGGGACTGCGAGCGGCAGCGGGATCTGGAGCGACCGTGGCGTCGGGACCTGGATCGAGAACGTGAGTCCCGAGACGGTGCCGACATCATAGGCTTGCCTCTGGACACGACCCGCACCGGAGGTACCGGGGGTGGCAGCTGAGTGGGCTCAGTCATGGCTATGAGGTCCCGTGCCGAGGCGAAGGTCTCTGGTGTGGATGGCACCACTATCTCAACCCCAGATGTCATGGGGGAGCTTGGCGGCACCGGACTCGACGGACCCGCCGGGCCCGGAGTCGACGGTGCCGGCGGCGCCGCGGCCGATGTTGTGGCCAGGCGCTCCAGTCGGGTCTGCCTGGCCGGAGTAATAGACTTCGACGGCCTAGGCTCTGTCCCCGGTGCCGGAGAAGGTCGGTGCCGGGGAGTCTTCTCGGTGCCGGTGCGATCCGGTGCCGGCGCCGAGATCACGGCCTGCGAAGCCGCCGGGTCAAGTGCCGCCTCCATAAGGAGAGTCCGGAGCCTTTGATCCCTCTCCTTCTTTGTCCTTGGCTTAAAAGCCTTGCAGATGCGGCACTTGTCGGATCTGTGCGATTCCCCCAGGCACTTCAGGCACGCGTCGTGGGGATCGCTGGTAGGCATGGGCTTCTTGCAGGCCGCACACTGCTTGAAGCCCGGCGAACCAGGCATGAGCCCGGTGCCGGGTGCCGGGAAGGGCTAAGCCCCCGGCGAAGAACTATTTACAAACTACTTAACTACTACTATCTACACTTAACAATCTAATTAACAACTACAATAGTGCTAGAGATAACGATAGAGAACAAGGAGAGCTAGGGACGTGGAGGACAGCTATGCCGCGCTCCACAGTTCCAATGACCGACACGGCGGTAAGAAGGAACTGAGGAGCGGGTGGGCCGGCAGAGATATATATTGGGCGCCATGGCGGCGCCACTCCAGGGGGCGACCTGCCGGCCCACTGGAGTTGCTAGGGTAAAAAGTTTCCGACGAACGTGCACGCACGGCGCGCACACCTAACTGGAATGGATGTGAGCAATCACTCGAAGAAGAAACAACAGTAAACAGAGCCAAACAAAATTAGGTGACAGTCATTAAAAGAGAAAAAGGATTTCAATGGAATTTGGATTTTAAAAAGAGCTAAGTGAGCCAGCTGTACAGATTTTTAAAGGAGAAGACTTTCAGTGCACTAGGCTTACATTAGCAAAAGACAATATTCTGAGATTTTAGAAAGCAAGAAAGGATTTTGGAATTCTGCATTTAGAGACAAAAAGAAACCTGTGGTTTCTTTACAGTAAGTGCTAACCAGGGCTGGGAACCCCATCCTACAAACCTTATTCATGGCAGTGGGACCACTTGTGACATTTACAGATCTTCGTATCAGATTTTGGGGCCTTGTCTACAGGTGGTGAATTATAAATGCTGACACTCCTAGTTTGCAGTGCTGCTGTAGCCATGTTGGTCCCAGGATATTAGAGAGGCAAGGTGGATGAGGTAATATCTCCCACTGGGCCAACAGAAATGGATAGAGTTCTCTGAAAAATAACTGCTCAATGCGCAGGGGCAGTCAAAAAAGCTAACGATGTTAAGAACCATTAGGAAAGGGATAGGTAATAAGACAGCCAATATCATAATGCCACTATATAAATCCATAACCTTGAATACTGCGTACAGTTCTGATCACCCCAACTCAAAAAAGATTTATTAAAATTGGAAAAGTGAAGGGCAACAAAAACTATTACATGTACGGAACAGCTTTTGTATGAGGCAAGATTAAAAGACTGGGATTTTTCAGCTTGGAAGAGAGATGATTAAAAGGGCATATGATAGAGGTCTATAAAATGACTGGTGAGGAGAAAGTCAGTAAGAGTGTTATTTACTGCTTCATATAACACAAGAATCAGGGGTCACCCAATGAAATTAATAGGCAGCGGGGGTTAAAACTTAAGGATGTACTTCACAAAATGCACAAATTGACCTGTGGAAAATGTTGCCAGGGGATGTCGTGAAGGCCAAAACTAGAGTTCTTTTTTTCAACTCAGATAAGTTCATGGCGGATAGGTCCATCAATGGCTATTAGCCAAGATGGTTAGAGATGCAACCTCATGGTCTGAGCATCCTTAGCCTATGACTGCCAGAAGCTGAGAGTGGATGACAGGCGATGGATCACTCCGTGATTGCCTGTTCTTTTCATTCCCTCTGGCATTGGCAGCTGTTGGAAGACAGGATACTGGGCTAGATTAGGGTGACCAGACAGCAAATGTGAAAAATCAGGATGAGGTAGGGGATAATAGGAGCCTATATAAGGAAAAAGACCCAAAAATCGGGACAGTCCCTATAAAAATCGGGACATCTGGTCACCCTAGGCTAGATGGACCATTGGTCTGACCCAGTAGGGCTGTTCTTATGTCCAGTCCTGCAGTTTTACTGTGAGTTGTGGGTGCTTGGCACTTTGATGAATCAGGCTCTGGGGGGCTGATTTTCAGGGGTGTTGACTACTGACATCTCTCACTGACCTCTGGAGCTGTGGGTGCTCAGTGCTTCTGCAGATCAGGTCTGAAATGACTTGCCCATTGTCACACAGTCCACAATGGGAAATAGATCCCAGGTCTCCCAATCCTCAGTCCCCAGGGTCTTACCATTCTCCCACATTTTATTATAGAATATATTACCTAATCTAATTAATAATGGTATTCAAATATGAATTCTTATTCCTGTGATGTGTGCAATTTACAACCATGCTACATTTCCAAACCCCTAATTGGAAATCTCTTGGCTCTTTCCAACCCAAGCAGGTGTCTTCTCTTCCTCCCATCCGGCCCCCACCTCCAAGATACTCCTCGCAAATGCCTCTATGGATATATAGAAGGAGAGGGAAAGAATAAGGTCCCTAGATTACAATCTGACTTCTCCTCAGTTCCACCCAACTCACTCATCCTCTCCTCTAGCCTGACCAATGCCTCATCTACCTTCCAACAGCCAAATTTCCCCCGATCACACAATAACCCTCCTTTTCACACTCCAGAGCAACCCTCCAGACTGATCCAATCACCTAGCCAGAAATCCACTCCTCCCATACAACTAATCCTCCCCATGCAAATCTCCATCCTTACAGCAAGTCTCACCCACCAACCCCCAGAACCCACATTTGATCCCCATGGCCACTCCATCAAGAACAACCAATTGCCCATTGCAATCTGGGGAGTGGGAGGATGGAGGCAAAGAACAGGAGCAAGCTGCTCCACATCCATGACTCCTAACTGAAACAGTCTCTCTGCTGCTTCCCCCCACAGTAACTTTTCATCCTCTCCCTCATCTAGGGGAAGGTTCTTTTCTTCCTCCCACAGTGGTCCTGGCAGCATTTCACCCTCATCCTTTGTTCTAATGGGAGGAGAAGGTAGAAATTCTGGTGCAGACACAGCTGTTCTCTTCCCCAAGGGGACTCTGCATCTCTTCTCCTCATGGCAGGCAGCTGGAACAGTGCCTGAGGTGCTGACACAGTGGGAGTGGAGAGTTTGTGTGCTAGTGAGCGCGCATGCCTGAGTACTCTCCTGAGAAGGTTTGGGTCTCCACCATTTCACAGGAGTGATTACCCATTAAAATGATTTTTATAAGTACAAAAACAGTTCATGGAAATATTTCCATTACATTGTTCTTTAAAAAAAAAAACTAGAGACAAAAACCTAAATATTGCGCCTCACTTGAGCTAGTCCTTTTCAGCTGGTTTTAGAGAAAGCTGTGGTGTAATTGCTCAAATGGAAGAGGTGACAATATATTAAGCATGAGACAGATTTCTGAATAGATTTTAAGTGAAAGTCTAGCCAGAAGCTTGGGGGAGGGGGAGGAGTTATAAACCCTGCACTGGTCATAAAGGGCTTAAAGAACTGCTGTGGACAAGGCTGGCCCACCTCTCCAGCCCGGTCAGTCATGTCAGGGGTGGAATCAAGGTTTAGAAAGCAGAAAGTTCCTGTCAACTGCTGGACAGTTCTGGAAGAGAGCGGACAGCAGCTCTACAGCGTCTGAGAAACAGCCCTCAAGAAGGTCAAACTGATCCTACAAGGAGACAGCAGAAACTGGCTTACCATCCGGGCAGGATAGGTTCAGCAAGCCCCAAGGCAAGCCTCCAAACAGTTGGTATTGCTATGCTCAACACCTCCCGAGGTTAGGGAACTATGCTGAAAGGACATGGAGAGTGAGAGCTAGGAGCCCCATCCCCTTCAAAACACAGACTATTCAGTTCTGAGACTCTTGTTTATGCAGATGGGGGTCCCCTACAGGTTTTGCAGCACCCAAGCAGCAGGAGGCACCTGTCAGTAATCCGAGAATTGTGGCAGAAGCCTATTACAATAATCTAGACAAGAGATGAGTAACAAATGAGCCAAGGTTTCTGCTGTGGGTACAGTTAAATATTTTGGAGATACTAAAACAAAACTCCTGGGTTCTGACAATTAAACTAACATAGGAAGAGGCAAATGATACAGACAAAAATTAAAAAGTCTGAAAAGCAATGCAATAGGTTTAGTGCTACGAGATCTTCTAATCAATCCGTTCCTCTACACTACAGCTGCAAAACACATTGTTGAAGCTGTGTTCACCTCTCTCCTTGACTACTGCAACCTCCTCATCGCTCACTTTGCTGACATTTACCTTGCTCCCTTTCAACCAACTCAAAATGCTACTGCAAAGTTATCCACTGCTCCAACACTGTCTGCCCCTCTTCAAATCCCTTACTGGTTTCCCTCCCTTTCTGAATGAAATGTAACCACCTAAGCTAAAAGTCAACTTGTTTCAATGCCATGTGCAATTTAGCTCCCATCTCTGTTCTCTTTTCCTTTCTCTTGTCCAGTTACTTGGTTTACTGCTCCCTTTGTGTCCTCACCTCCACACCATCTTTCAACTAGCCTCTTTCTGCCTGATGCCTTTCATTAACCCAATCTATCATGCTTCCACCCTCCTGTCTATCAAATTTTTTCCTCAAAGCACACATCTGTCGGGAGGCACATAATCCTTCTCCTAAAAGCATTCATGTTAGTAAACATGGAACTAACATGGCATGCTCTAGGTCTACCTGCTCAGCCACCTGCTTTTAGTCCCATGCCATCCCCCAGTGTGTGTCTCCATATTAAGCTATTTAGATTGTAGATTCTTTGGAACAGGAGCCTTGTTTCTGATTTTCTGTAAGGTACCTAGCACACTCAATGCTACACAAGAAGAGTGAAAACCTGTATTTACCTTTCATCCAAGTGACTCACAACCTATACAAATGCTCCACTTACCACTGAAATGCAGGCACGTCTGGAAGGAAATACAGCATCAATGCAAAACAGTTTAGGCTACGCAGAGAATTCTATTGTTATCCAGGAGAATTTTAGGCAGGCAGAATGTAATTACACAAGACTAAGTCTGGCTAAAACACTGCAGGTAAACACTGTTGTAAAACATACCACCAGCTCCTAACCAAATGGTCACAATGTACCTTCCACAGCACAGTGACCCCTTCCATTACGTTAGAGCTTTGGTTCAGGACTTAACTTAGTAAACTGGAAGAGAACCACTAGTGAAATCAGCTCTTCCACTTTATGTGACACCTCTGCTTTCCATAATGATCTCCGAGACCCAGGAAATCTCTTTGTGCCAACTGGCAGAAGGAACGAGGGACAGAGTTTTTTTTTTTTTTTTTTTTTTTTTTTTTTTTTTACAATAATCCCTTGAGTCAAGTATATGCATATTAATATACCAAAGGGTGTCCTGCAAAGTCACTCCCAAGAGCCAGTAGCCCACTGTTTATCATAATCATTGTGAAATGTACATATGGATAATATTTAAGAAATTACATATCTATACTGGAAATTATATTCTTAAAACTTTGAAGTTAAAGGCAGGTCACCTGGAATTGACGTGGCTCAAACATGTTCTGTTCCGGCAAGAGGTAGTAGACGCTTATCTCTCTGGGCTTCTCTACACTTGATACACTATAGTGGCATCACTGCAGCTGCACCACTGTAGCGCTTCAGCATAGACATCTTATGCTGACAGAAGAGGTTCTTCTGTTGCTGTAGCTAACCCACCTCCCTGAGAGGCAGTAGCTCAGTCAATAGGAAAAAAAATCTTCCATTGACCTAGCACTGTCAACACCAGGGGTTTGGTCTGCTTAAATACACTGCTCAGGGATGTGGATTTTTCATACCACTGAGCAATGTAGCTTGGTCCTTTTGAGGGACCTACCTTTTTAGTGTAGATCAGGCCTAAATCTATTCATTGTGTATTGTCTCTCTCACAGTAAGATTATTTGCATAGTGCGCCATCAACTAATCAAAAGTTTGTGAAATTGGTGAGAGATCGCAAAATATACAGTAAGGAACACAGCACCATATCTGGTTTATGAATAAAGGTCAAAGGACTATTTTGATATATCTGGGTTGCAAAGAGAGACATAATAGAATATCCTTTACCAAAATGACAAGCTGGCAGCACACTCAATCTCAGGAAACGGGCTGGATGCTCCAGGGAGATGCTCGGAGGGCTCAGGGGTTGGCATGTTTCTATCACTAACCTGCAGAGGGACAACGGAGCCTGCATAGGCTGGGAGGAGAATGCCATCTGTTGTCCAGTGCCAGTGGAGTTGGGGAGCTGCCCCATGGCAGGCACAGACAAGGCTTCGTCACATTAAGGGCAGGTGGTAGCGAGGTGCCTCACTGCCCTGGGTACCCTTAGGAAGCACACAGCGTCCCATCCAAGTGAGCTCATCCCTCCTAGTTTAGGAGCTCTTGTGAGACCACAGCCTGACACAACAAGGCCCGATTGTAAAGAGAAAGATTCAGCCTTGAGAAAAATGTGAACTGGATGTCAAAGACTGAATATTCAAACCTATATTAAATTTCAACCCATATTAATTCTGATTCACGAAACACTTCAAACTATACATAACAGTTCTATTAAACAGCTACAGTACTGCATATGGTGTATTTTAGTAACGGATATCATATTATGGTGTATGCTTTTGCTAGTTCAAAAGATTAATAGGCTCCTTCTTTCAGAAGGATATTTCTAACATGCTGTGTCAGATCTGGCCATATGGTCAGCACCACATTGCACTAGACTTTCCCTCTACAATTCCCTGTAAAAAGAACTGCCTTTATGGGCACCCTGGTTCCAAGGCCCAGCCTCTTAAGGTTAAGGAGGATGGGAGATGCCTCAGAATTACTGGCTGGGCTGCAATGCACGATGGGAGAAACAGCAAGATATGAAGTTTGCCTTTCTCAAAGGAGAGAGAGACAAGGGAGGAGGCAGGACTTGGCTGGGGAGATGCTCCAGGCAAGTGAGAGTTCTGATAAAAGGCCAGCAACAGAAGAGCTCTGGGGAAGATGACAACTGGCAGGGGAAATTAGCCAGGGATGAAGTGCTTCCAACTGGAGAGTGAGCCAGGAATGGAGCCTATGAGGGGATTGGCTAAAGAATTTAGGAAGAGGCAGATAGATATAATATAGGAAGTGATCCTTGAAAGCAGAGAAAGAGGACAGTTTTAGAGTGTACAGTCCATGGCAGTGGTCTCCAACCTTTTTACACTCAAGATCACTTTTTGAATTTAAGGGCAACCCAGGATCTACCCTGCCCCTTCCCCAACACCCTGCCCCACTCACTCTATCCCCCACCTCACTCAATTTCACTGGGCTGGGATAGGGGGTTGAGGTTCAGGAGGGGGTGTGGGCTCTGGGCTAGGGCCAAGGGGTTCGCAGCATGGGAGGGGGCTCTGGGCTGGGGCAGAAAGTGTTGGGGTGCAGGAGGGGGTACAGGGTGCTGGCTCTGCATGGGGATCAGAGCTGGGATAGAGTGTAATTGCCCCTGCCCATTTGTGTGATTTTACAATGGCAATCCTATTGGGGAAAAAAAAAATTCTCTCCCTTGTTGCTCTGGGGAAGAGAGACTTTCACAAATTATATAAGGACATGACCAAGGCACCAGTCCTGTAAATATTTACATGCATGTAACTTTAATCACAAATAGTTCCACTGAAACCAAAAGAACTATTCATGTGAATTAAGTGTTTGCAGGTTACAGGCCTTAATGACTAGACACAAAGGCACTTAAGCACATGCTTATCTTTAAACAAGCGCTTTGCTGAATAGGAATGGGATTACTCATGTACTTACATGCTTTGTTGAATTGGGCCAATGTGCCATCAAATCCACAAAGTAACCACAAAAAAATAAAAATTATATATTTTTCTTGTCTCTTTTTCAGTTACAGAAACTTTAGGCGTTACGAATATGAACAGCTGGCAAAAAGTTTTTAGATAATAAGTTGTTTGTAGTCTTGTAGCTGTGTTGGTCCCAGGATACAAGAGACACAAGGTGGGTGAGGTAAGCTTTTCTTGGACCAACTTCTGCTGGTGGAAAAGACAAGCTTCCCATAACTCTTCTTCATTAGCATTCTGAAGAGGAGCTCTATGAAGCTTGAAACCTTGTCTCTTCCATCAACAGAAACTGGTCCACGAAAAGATATTACCTCACCCACCTTCTCTTTCTTCAGACAGAAATGTCATTCTTAAATTGATTCTATCCCTTTAAGTAGATCAATAATGAAGCCTTTAAGTATGTTTTATACACTTGCATTTCTTCCATCTATTAAAATAGCATATTGAAACAGTAGGAAAAGATACTATACTGTAGGATTTCAATAATGAAAACTGTTTCTTCTTAGGAGGATGCCTCTTTTGCTTTTCCATAACCACTTGTAAACATGTAAACAACTGTTTGTCACTTGATAGCACATGACTTACACCATATGGTTGGGCTTTAAATAGGCTTTGGTAGTGTAGTTTGATGTGTGTATAGATGTCAAGGATAATGCCCGAACAATTCATTTGCCTTTGTAAGTACCACATGGATTATAAAATGTACTACGATTTTTAAAAAAAGGCTTGAAACGTGTTGGGGAAAACAAACGTTTAGTGTTTAAATTATTTGGAAAGTGTTTCTCTACCAAGGTTTCTTTCACAAAAGGTAAAAGCATCATCTTTCAATTATGCTCTAGTGTACCACATTATTTCTGAAACTGTTGTGTGTGGCTGACAACGTGTGCATCACTATATCAGTGTTCAACGGGAGGAATATCGAACATCTAGTGTGAAATCCTGGCTCCACTGAAGTCAATGAGTCAATTCTGACCTGCAGTAGCGTCTCCCTCTCCCCACAATTCCCACCATAGGTCTCTTCTGAGCAGAGACTGCCAGCCATGCTGAACTATATGTAGTGATTCTGTGTTGTGGACAGCTTGTTGGAGACTAGATAAAAACCTCTACATGTAATTCAATTGAAGCTGGCTTTCCAAAGGTGACAGAATAATTTTCCCTATTTCCCTACAGTAGTTCCACAGACATCTATTCACACTCTAAATTAGCCATTTAAATTCACATCCATACCAGAATGGTTACTTGTGGAAAATTAGAATAGGATTCTCATATACAGACAATGTTCATATTCTGTCCATTCTGGACACTTGAACCAAATTCTGATTACAGTTGCATTGAAATAACAGATCCGAAAATGACTGTATTCATCTGATTGAGCTTTAGGGAAAAATTACACTTTAAATCTACTCTAAAACAATTTCAGCTCTATCATAACTATGATAGTGTAGTTGGAATGCAGAGAATATATTTTATAACTTCTTATTTACCCAACTGCTGAAACAAATGAGCTAGCTGACATACGCACATGCTGGCTGCTTAGTTTGTCATAATGTAGAACTTCTTAAGAAGCACAGCTTCAGATGATCTGCACTACTGAATCGCCAAAATACAATCTGCTTTGTCCTTATTTAAGGACTACATCTTGGAATACACGTGAATTATTAGTAAATATGTTTGTTTATATTTTTAGTGCAACATTATGTTTTTAGTCTGCAAAAAGCATATCCATAGCTGATGTACAATATTAAAGTCATTAAAAGAGCTTCTGAAGCTTTTTCCGTGCACACCAGCCAAAGTCAATATACCACCAGTTAAATAATGCATTTTATAATTATAGCAAATATTTAACTTTCAAACAAACATCCTTTTGCTGTCTCAGAATCAACAGCAGCGGTTAACACGATGGTTCACAATTAATAAGGACCCAGGAGAAAAGCCCACAACAATCTCTTCTATTCATCTGCATATTTATGAAATGTCATCAATTATTCATGAACTGTTTACTACTGGGAGTGGTGAATATAACAATCGTCTCTGCTGGAGAAGCAGTCAGTACTTTCTAAAATGCTACAAAGCAGCATAACTTACTCCTAACACTGCTATAAGGAAACTGAGGGACATTTTTTGGGCTTTATTGTTCTGTATGAAACTACTATTTTCTATTAACTAAACTTCAATTTTCCTAATTGGTCACCTCTCACGCCCTCCCTTCAGAAACCTAGACATACAGCCATAGTGTGATTCATCATGCAATCCCCCAGAGATACAAAAATCTTACAGAAACCTCTCTCTGATGCAGCAGTTACCTAGCAGCACTACCTAGCAACCCTGTAGTTTGAGATTTATCCCAGAGAGGTAATTGTAAAGTCATATCTAAAAGACATTTTGTTTCAAGTATGCCATTCAAAGGTACATAAAAATGCTCTCACTTCTAACTACTCAGCCCTACAAATTAGAAATGACTACACAACAGTATGACAAGCAATTTACTTGTTGCTTAGAGAGATCTTTTTTGCTCAGCTCTCTCTCAACACAGGCACAAAGACTCCAATTCCACTGTTGGCTACATGCATACAGCTTGCTTTGATTTCAGTGAAAGCTATCTGTATGTTTCTGAGGGCAGCTTTTGGCCCAAAGAACTTTCAGAATCATTGTTCATGCATGGTTGTTGTGATCTATTCTGCATGCTAAAGAGTGCGTTCTCTTCTTGATGTGCCCACAAAACTCCCATTAACACCAACGGGAGTTACACATGTGCATTGGGAAAAGAATATGGTTCTTTATTTCAGCCCAGCATTTTATCTCCAAAACTAAACCTTAAACCTTCCAGGCATGTTTTAGTCTGTGCACTAAACTGCCATCACATACTAAATATTTTAAGATGTTTTCTGAGTGAACTTAATGCCTGTGCAAGGTGCCAGACAGACAGCACAGGAAACTGAAGTTTGACGGAAGCTTGCCTTGCTGCTGACATTTCATCACTTTGCCTTGCTAATATGGCTCGAGGAACCCTATCCTGGGAGTGAAATGATTCAAGTCTTTTCATCCATTAAGTCCTTTGTCTCTGTCAGACTACCTACAAAGGGAGTTACTGTGATGTGGACATATTTTCACCAAGGAATGGACTTAGACCACCCACTTTCACTGAACAGGC
>NC_066619.1:259061664-259100417 GCF_025201925.1 Gopherus flavomarginatus | reverse complement strand
TTTTTTTTTTAAGTGGTCTAGTCTACTGGACCCAAAGCCTGACTAGGATTGAAAGTAATGGCAAAGCTCCCATTGACTGGACTGGTTCCTTATTTTTCTATTTGGCATGTCATTTTGTTGTAAAATGATTCCCTGGTTTCCCCAATAATACTAGTTTGGCTTAAGATTTAAACAAATCTTGCAGTTCCCTCTGGAATGTTTCATACCTTCCCTTGCCCACTGTACTGCATCTTCCTAGCTTGTTAAGAAAACCCCGAGGTTTTTATCTTTATATCAAGTGCACCTTAGTAGGTCTCAATCTTTCCCATCTCTCATCTTCCAGTTCTCTGCTCTTGCCAGCAGAGAACAGCCCCTAATTCAGAACTAAGGATAAACTATTATATAAAGATGGATGTGATAGGTAAGGGGACACCGAAGAATAGGGGCACATTTCAGGAAAATAAATTAGCCTACCTGTCCTTAACTCGCAACAAATACAAATGACTGCCTTCATGCAATTCTTCATATAAAAAATAGCACAAAGAAATTGGCACTACTTGGTCATCTTCCAATGAATCACCATTAGAAGGTCACTTCAGCAAATTTGGAACTAAACAGAAACACTTTTATAGATGGATCGACTCACTCCAGCAAGAACTTTATCACCACCTGAAAAAAAAATGGAGTGAAGAATTGCTTATATCCTCACAGGTAAAGAAAGGGGCTAGGATTCTGTCAATACATCAAAGACACTCCTAGTTTCTTAGCACCCTATTTTGTTTCAAGATAAAATACTCCATACACATTACTGGAGTCCAGGCTATTGGTATAAAATACCTTCCAAGGGACTGTTAAATGTAACAAAACATTTTGTAAGTTTGCCATAAAATATGTAATCCCTGGAGCAATATCTTCAAAGGCCCTTCAGTTCTGAACAGACATACAGCATCACCAAGTCTGGGTATTGGGAATGAAATCCTGGCCTCACTGAAAGCAATGGCAAAAATCTTATTGATTTTAATGTGGCTAGGATTTCACCATAAGTCTATGGGATAAACTAACGTATCCAATGGAAGTCAAAAATTCCATTCTGTTAGCCAAAAGTAATTCCCATGAAATAGAAAACAGACTCTCTTCCTTCTGATGCATACTGGCTGAGCAAATTGTCCACGACGGTGTAGATGGAAACATGGGGGGGGGTGACAACATCTGGGGACACTCTCAGGAATGCCACACTTATGTCCTTTCATAATGACTAGATTTTTTTCCCCCTCACTCAGAATCCTTAACTCTCAAATAAGAAAATGTTTCTTTGATTGTTATTTCAAAAGCCTTTCCATGTATAAGTGAGATCCAGTACCCAGGCCCCAATACAGCAAAATACTTACGCAGATGACTTCAATGGGACTACTTGTGCTTAAAATCAGGCATGGGCTTAAGTACCTTGCTAAACTGTGGCATTGGGTTACTTATTGCGTATAGATTAAAACTGATTAAAAACAGGCTTGTATGAAAACCACTAGATGGGGCTATTACAGTAACAAATATAATGAAGTTGGTGGGACAGAACAGATATAGCTAATAGACTAAGTGATTCAAGGAGGACGTATGCCTTACTTCTGTATTATTCTGTCAAGTAATAAATGAGTATTAAACTTTCTTCGGTCTGACTCTCTCACAATACAGTAACCTTTATTTTTCTAAAAATCAGTGTTGAAATAAGGTCCTCTAGTCTTAAATATTTGTCCATAAAGCTAAGGTAAAATTCCTGAACTGATAAGCAGTTATTTTCAACTAAGTATGACAAAGTAGCTGTAAATTTTTCTGAATCAAAAGGACATTAAGAGCTCGGTAGCATTACTATATATAATTGCTGCAATCCGGAGAGACTGTAACAAAGGATGACTTCAAAAATGCCAGGTGTTTTGATCTGCAACTGCAGCTACACAATATTTGCATTGATAATAACTGGCTAAGTTATGCAGCAAGTTTTATTTACCTGTTTTCATTTTCTCATCTGTCAGTTTGAGAACTAGCCAATCACTAAGACAACTCCATTTTTTTCAGATGAATGTTGTTTAATATTAAACTGTATATGAACCAATGTTCATCTAGCGCTATTGAATGTCCTTGGCTAAAATGGTGCGGGTGGGTTGTCTTGGAAAAGTCAATATTTTAGAGTCCACTAAGGACCCTGTTCTGCCATCTGCTCTACTGGTTTGTGCAGTGGCCCCACCTCTTCTCTGCTCTTTCCCTTGTGAGATGTGGGGGCATTCCCTTTACTAAAGGGACTTCAGGGACTGGAGAGTGTGTCTGTGTGTACACACTGTTCAGTGAAATGCCCCAGGCAGCATCTGTGCAGTACTCAAGTGGATATTCGTAACTCAGAATAAATATGGTGGTGCTATTTTGGGGATGGCCAAGCATATATGCATTAGATCTCCTTTATCAAACCGTGTGTGTCTGTCTGTCTAGAATGTTATGATGCGTCCATCTTTTTAAAAAACAATTTGGCTTGCTTCCTACTAGCAGTACTAAGAGAATGTCCTTAAACCAATATGGAAGCTGTCAAAGGATTTTCTAATCTGTTTTCACTCTGCTGTTTGAATGAAGACAGACAAACCCTGTTGATTCTAAATGAGCATTTGATTTTAAGTCTCAATTGAGAGATGTAAAGCAAAATGAAGGAGCGGGAATTTGATGCTGCTTGGTTCAGAGGTGGCATAGCTGCTGATTCTTGAAACTAACTTGTTTATCTGAAACAAGATTAGAGCCCAATATCATAAACTGTAAAATTTAGTTCTGGGACAGTCAGGCCCATGAAAAGTATTGCAATACTAAGGCAGAAAATCTAACTATTTAGGCAGTTATAAAGATTTTTGTCTCATTCTCTGATTCAGGGCTTAGAACAGCCTAACTGTTGCTCTAAATTATGTCAGCTGCAATGATCTTGTAGGGGCAGCTGAAAATCAGGCAGAGCTGGCTCCCACTCTCCTGCACATCTTGCCCTTGGTCATGACTTTGGCCTGACTCACTCTATCTGTGACTGATTGCACTCTGTGTTTACACCCTATACCAGGGCCAGCTCTAACTTTTTTGCTGCCCCAAGCACAAAAAAAAAGTGCCACTCTGCCAAAACAAAAACAACCTTAAGCCTGCCCCGCCAACACCCCCCAAAAAGCACCGCCTCACCAAAACAACCCCCCCAAGCACTGCCCCACTGAAACAAACAAAAAAACAAAATCCAAGTGCCACCCTGCCCCAAAAAACAAACTCACTCCCCCCCTCCGAGCGCTGTCCTGCTGAAACAAACAAAAAAAAATCCGAGTGCCACCCCATCTCAGCTGTTTGGTGGCGCTTAGGACTTTCTGCAGGGGTAGGGAGGAATGGTGATGCAGCATGCTCCAAAGAGGAGATGGAGTGGGGGTGGGAAGAAGTGGAGCCTGGAGTGGAGCAGGGACAGGAAGAGATGGGCCTGGAGCATTCCCGGCAAAGTTGGCACCTGTTCTTCTCCGGGGAAGCTGCTGCTGCGAAGGTGCTTCCTAGCATCCTTGCCTGCAGCGAGCTGTGCCCGTGTGAGATAAGCCAGGGGCACTTCCCAACCACAGTACAGTACTGCACAGTTTATAATGCCTTTTGTCTGCCCCCCCACAAATTTCCTTAGAACCTGACCCCTTGCATGTACATTAAATCTTTTGGGAAAATTGGATTCATTTAACATTGTTTCACTTAAAGTTGCATTTTTCAGGAACATAACTACATAAGTGAGGAGTTAACTGTAGTTTTTCTTGCTTGCTTTTGAATTTGCTTGATCAAATACTTTTGATGCGATCCTTATACAACTTAACCCCAGACACAATATCTTCCTCTATTTTTAACTCCCTATTGGTATTAGTTAGTTAGTTAGTTCTCCCATCTATCACAGTTAGGGATTTCTCAGGTTCTAGTATGTATATATTGAGTGGCTACACCTCTTGTCTGATCTTTGTATTTTTATGAAAATATTTTTCTGTAGTGCTCTGGGTACCTGCTTTGAAATGGATGTAGGCTTTGCTACACTAAAGGGTACAAAGGGCTAGGCATATTTTCTGAATAGAGAACTGCACAAACTCTTCTCTCTGAACCAATCTAATTCCATTGCTTCCAATCTGCCAACTATATGAGAGCACAATTTTTAACAGTCCTGAAAGAGGACACAATGTTTCAAGGGAGAAGCACAAAAACCATTAGAAAAGGGATTACAGAACATAAAAGTAACAAATCTCTTTGGAAGTGACAGCCTTAACCTTAACGGACTACTCTTGAAATGAAATATATATGTAAACTGCTGGGGGGTGGGGGTGGTAACCTATCAAGTGTTAAAATAAAAATCTTTATCTCAAAGGCATGTTGCATGAGCCTTCCATTGTGATCATCCTGCAGTTGCTGCTCTGTGACCTGCTAGAAGTTTGTTCTTGACAAATCCATGCTGACTGTTACTTATCACCTTTTTATCTTCTACGTGTTTGCAAATTGCTTAATTATTTGCTCCATAGTATTTCAGTATCTGAAGTTAAAATGCTGACGTCTGTAATTTCCTGGCTTGTCCTTATTTCCCTTTCTATAGAATGGCTCTATATCAGGACCGGTGCAAGGAAGTTTCATGCCATAGGCAAAACTTCCACCTTGCGCGTGTCCCCCCTCTGCCCTGAGGCACCCCCCTCAGCCGCAGCTCCTCCCCCCCCCCGGGGAGCCATGCAGCACCTCCCGACCCCAGCTCACCTCTGCTCCACGTCCTCCCTGAGCACACTGCCCCTGCTTTAATTCTCGTCCCCTCCCAGGCTTGTGGCGCCAATCAGCTGTTTGGCGCCGCAAGCCTGGGAGTTGGGAGAATTAGAGCGGGGGTGGCGTGCTTGGGGAGGACGCGGAGCAGAGGTGAGCTGGGGTGGGGAGGTGCCGCATGGCTCCCTGGGCCGCGGGAGTGAGCTGCCACGGGGTGGGGAGCCCTGTGGCAGCTCACTTCCGCGGCCCGGGGAGCCGTGCGGCACCTCCCCACCCCAGCTCACCTCCGCTCCGCATTCTCCCCGAGCACGCTGCCTCCGCTCTAATTCTCCTCCCAGGCTTGCGGCGCCAAACAGCTGATTGGCGCTGCAAGCCTGGGAGGCAGGAGAAGTGGAGCAGTGACCACGTGCTCGGGGGAGGAAACGCTGTAAAAAAAAATAAAATTGGGGGCACTGCTTTAGGGCGCCCCCAAATCTTGGCACCCTAGGCAACTACCTAGTTCGCCTTAATGGTAGCATCGGCCCTGCTCTATATTTGCCCATTTCCAGTCCTGTGGAATCTCTTCCATCTTCTCTTTTCTTTTTCTTTCTTTCTTATTGCTACTGGGTCAGTATCTCTTCAACCAGCTCCTTGAGTATTCTAGGATGTATTTCATCAGGCTGGTGATTTGAAGACTTTTAACTTGTTCCTTTATTTTAGCCTCTGATCCCACCTCATTTTCCCTGGCATTCACTAATGTCCAATTGCTACTAACCTTTTTGGTGAAAACAACTGAAACAAAAGTCATGTAGCACTTCTGGTATTTCTAATTTTTTGTTTCCCCTCCTCATTGAGTAATGGGCCTACCCTGTCCCTGGTCTTCCTCTTGCTTCTGATGTATTTGTAGAATATTTGTGGTTTTTTTTTTTGTTTTTAGCTAGTTTAATCTCATTTTGTGCCTTTGCCTCTCCTAGTTTTGTTCCCACATACATATATGTGTATGTGTGTGTGTGTGTGTGTGTGTGTGTATTAAATTTAGAAAGGATGAATATAGACATAGCCAGCCTCGAGAGGCAATTGTATTGTATAGCCAATTTAAAATTTTATCTGTCTGTGAAATAATTGAGTTTTGATTTAGGGATTTTTTTTCCTGGGGAGGGGAACTAATAACGTCCTGAAATTAATGGAACAATCATGAATTTGGAAGAGGTGTTAAGTCTCCTGGTTTGTGTTTTTTTGCTGGGTGACTCCCAATTTCAGGTGTACTAACCTCCTGCCTGAATCTCCCAGAGAAATGGGGCAACTACCAGGAGTCAGAACTGATGGGATGATTAAAACTCTTTAAACAGACAGCACAAACCTTAATCCAAAAGACACTCAGCAAATGAGGACTCCCTTCTCTACCCCTGTGAGTGTGACTCCAGGCAGGGGACTGCTAACATTAACCTCATTCGTGTGGCTTTTTTCTTTGCTAGCTTTCTGTCCTGGTTTGGCTGGACAGCTTATTTTTTACCCCCAATCTTTTGCGGTGCCGGGGCTCCACTTCTTGTGGCTGCTGAAGTTCCCAATATGGGAGATTATCAGTGAATAATATTTTTAAACCATAAATCAATGTGTTTAACTTCAGTTCCACTGGGACATAGGGCACTTACATTTCCAATAAAATGTTAGTATTTTTACTGGCTCTTATGTGCCCACCATTGTAGCTGAGCTACTGATTCTGTGGTGAGAGAGTGAAATTGTATGTATTATAAATGTATGTATAATATACACATAGGCATGAGGTAATGTGTATTAATCAAACATGCAAATTAGAGAACTACTTTCAGGCTCACTAGCTTTGTAAGGGTTGCAAGAGGTACTAAAGTGGAACAAATTTCATGCAAGCAGTACTCAGCATCTTTTCCTTGGTCATTGAAGTAAAAAGAAAAAAAAACTTCTCTTGTCTACTATTAAATGTCTGTCAGTTTCAGTGATGGGGGAAATTGTATCCTGTACTAAAATAATTGCAATTTCTTAAAGATGACCTAAAGAGAGAGATGCACTGGTACTTCCTTTTTTAAATATCTTATGATTTCCAGAGACTTCCTGAAGTATGACTTGGTTTTTCTTTTTCTTAAGGTTTTTCTTTAAATTTCTGCTTTTATTTCAGAAATATCAGGTATATTAAGTCTTGTCTTTCCTGTTCTTACTGGAGAAATGATTGGGAGTTTTCTCAGCTTTTAATTGAAAATAGATATTGAATCTTGAACAGATATATCTTTATTCCAATTTTTTAAAACTGTCTGAATAAAAAAACTTTTTACCTTTTGAGTCAAGCCTCTGATCTTGCAAAAACATATAGGCTTAACTTTACACACATGAATGGGGAATTCAATGTGACTAGAATGTTACATTTATGCTTACACTTTTTTTGCTGGCTTAGAGCTTTAGACAGAATAATGCTGGATTCTAGAGACAACCCACAGACAGATAGAAACAGATATAATTTGCCATGTTGCTTAGATGTTATAAACTTAAGTCCTCCAGTTGTCCATCGAGTCTTCAGGGGAGATCAGGTATAGAAACCTAGGATTACTAAGAAACTTTATTTTTTTTTTCAAGCCTTTTATTCCTCAGGGAGAAGCAAAAACTACTTCAAAAACTCTTTTAATTGTGGGCTACTTTTAAATATGCAAGGTTCCTTGAGTCCCTAGTATAGGCTAAAAGTAAACTAGATTTGGCTAAATGTGTGTTACAAAGCTCTAATTGAACCTCTAATGCTATTTTCTGTTGTTTATTATTTTTATTATAAAAATATTAGGATCAAGTGGTAGCACTAGCTTGTGAAATGTATTGGGGCAGTGGCTGCAGGTGACATTTGTACTGCTTTTCTCACCAGCACCACACCCTTATGAAGTTATGTGACTGAGGTGTTTTTTTTTAAATAAACATATTCCAAAAAAGCACCAATTTAGTAGTCCCCCAGGTGCTGATGGCTCTAGCCGTATGCAGGGGAAGAGTCACTCTAGATTAGCCCAAACATGTAGGAAATGATCCGCCTGACAGCTCTCTGATTCACATCGAGCCCTAATATTGTGGCTAATCGGGGGCAACTGCCTGTTCCTCGAATCTGGCCCTATGAAGACATGAAATACAGACCCTTACAGGAGGGATATTGGCCATAGAGGGACTTCTACGTAGGGTACCACTAGTCACCCCTTTCTGTTTTCTACCTCCGCTCTGCGGCAACAAGGCCTTCCAGCGCAGGCTTTCTCGTCACCTTTTACCCAGGAGGGCTTCCTAGCCACTGATAACCGGGCAGGACATAGGGCGAAGCCCGCAGCCACGTCCGGACGTGTTTAACCTGAGCTGTGGGCGTGCGTTGGAAACAGCCAGTCGGTCTGTCCTGGACAGCTGCTTTCAGCTTTGTCGCTGAGCAGCCCCGGGCGAGTGTGTGTCCGGAATGCCCCCGCCCCGGGTGGGCAGCGGCACCGCCCCGCCCTGTCCGAGGAGGCGCACAAGCCCCCCTCCAGTGCGCCCACATCCCAAAGTTTGTCCGCAGCTTGCGGAGGGAGCAGAGGTTTGGGACAGCGGCTCCCCTCGTTACTGAGCATGCTCAGCTCGCCGGAGCGTGCAACTGCCTGGGGAGCAAAGGCGAGAGCGGCTGGAGCAGACACTCGAGCTGCAGCACTGGGAGCCGAGAGGGAGCCCCGCCGCCGCTCCGGGACTTACCCACAGCAGCGGGCGCTGCGCCGGGGCGCAGCTAGAGCAGTCGGGCTAGGCAAGCAGCAGCGCCCGGCGCAGAGAGCAGGAGGGGGCCCCGCACTTGTTCAGGGTGCGCTGGGAGTAGGTGCGTCGGGAGCAGCTGGAGGGGGGCACTGGCAGCACCCTGCGCTTCGCCGAGACTCCGGGCAGCGCAGCAGTACCACTCCGGTGCATCGGCGGCAGGCGGCGAGCCCAGCAGCAGTCCCAATGCACCCTGAGTGCAGGGGGCGAGCCGGGGGCCGCCGCGGAGCACGTTGCTAGCATGAGCGAGCCCGGCAGCGGTGACTGGCTAGCGGACTGAGCGCCCCCGAGGGATCCAATGGGGCCAAGCGGCGGGCGCTCGGGAGAAGTGTTAGTGCGGCGCGGTCCCGCTGCGCTGGCCCCGGTGGGAGGGACCCAACCATGCGCCAGTCTCCAGTGTTGCAGCAGCCTGGGCCGCCTACAGTGGGCGCTGGGGAGAGAGCAGGGGAGTCGCTTGTGGCTCCGGGGCCAGCGCAGATAGTGGCTGGCAGCCTGCTGTCCCTGCTGATTCTCTGGACGCTGTTTGGCAACGTGCTGGTGTGTGTGGCCATCATCCGCTTCCGGCACCTGAGGAGCAAGGTCACCAATATCTTCATCGTGTCCTTGGCCATCTCTGACCTCTTGGTGGCCCTGTTGGTGATGCCCTGGAAGGCAGTGGCTGAGGTGGCTGGCTACTGGCCCTTCGGGGCCTTCTGCAATGTCTGGGTGGCCTTTGATATCATGTGCTCTACTGCCTCCATTCTGAACCTCTGTGTGATCAGCATGGACAGGTACTGGGCCATCTCCAGCCCATTCAGGTACGAGAGGAAGATGACCCAGAGGGTGGCTTTGGTGATGATCAGCATGGCTTGGGCTTTGTCTGTCCTTATCTCCTTCATTCCTGTCCAGCTCAACTGGCACAGAGGTGAGGATGTTGTTGGAGGTGGACCTGGCAGTATCTCAGCAGGCACTGACACCACCTGGGCGGAAGGGATGGGCACCACCTGGACAGTTGTATCGAGACCCTCTGAGGGGACCCCCGGCAACAATGAGACTCTTGAGGAACAGGCTGAGAGCTGTGATTCCAGCCTCAACAGGACCTATGCTATTTCCTCCTCGCTGATTAGCTTTTATATCCCTGTGGCCATCATGTTAGTCACCTACACACGGATCTACCGCATTGCCCAAGTGCAGATCCGCAGGATTTCCTCGCTGGAGAGGGCAGCCGAACATGCACAGAGCTGCCGGAGCAACCGTGTTGACTGCCACCACCACACCAGCCTAAAGACTTCTATCAGAAAAGAAACCAAGGTCTTGAAGACCCTCTCAGTCATCATGGGAGTCTTTGTCTGCTGCTGGCTGCCCTTCTTCATCCTGAACTGCATGGTCCCCTTCTGTGAGAGCCCCCCTAATGACCCCCATGCTGGCCTTCCCTGTGTCAGCGAGACCACCTTTAATATTTTTGTATGGTTTGGCTGGGCCAACTCATCCCTCAATCCCATCATCTATGCTTTCAATGCTGACTTCAGGAAGGTTTTCTCCAACCTCCTAGGGTGCAGTGAGTTTTGCTCTAGCAGTCCAGTGGAGACAGTCAATATAAGCAATGAACTCATCTCCTACAATCAAGACACCCTTTTCCATAAGGAAATAGTGACTGCTTATGTCAACATGATCCCTAATGTGGTTGATTGCGAGGATGATCCTTTTGACAGGATGTCCCAGATATCCCCAGACCATGAGATTGCCACCGACTCCATGTGTGAGCTGGACTGTGAGGGGGAGATCTCCCTAGACAAAACAACACCTTTCACTCCAAATGGTTTACATTAAATTGCATTGTGTCCAGTCTGCTTTTACAGGATTATCCAACAAATTACGAACACAGAATGAAAAGACTACTGGACTCTAAGCTGTAGTTTGGTCAGGCAATTCACTCCAACTGTGTCTAGCACTTTCAGGGTTTAGAAATTGCCACACAGAGTTGATAAAAACAAACTTTAATTCAACAACCCCAAACTGAGAGAGGATTAGGAAGTTAAATCAGCTCTGGGGTGTGATACTGGGATATGATTACAATTAGTATTTGTAAAAAGCTCTGAAGATGGAAAATGCTCTCAAAATATAAAGTATCATGATATCTAAGAACAGGGACAGATGTAATGGTCACTAAAAAGAAAAATTATTAGATTGTCTTTGTTTTTGTTTGAATTTTATGCGGAGCTAAGGATTGAAGTGGTGGTGAATTGGATGATAGTTTAAATACTCGTTTCTGTTTCTTTCAAACCAGTTTCGGTGTAATTCATGTATCTTCCTAGGCAGTATTATTGCCTTTGATATCCTTGCCTTGTCCTGAAGATGAAAATAAATGTTGTTGGTCAAGGGGTTATTTTTCCTTCATTAGCCTGAAGATTTACATTGTGTAAACAAATTCTATCATTTCTACTTGAATGATTAAAGTAACTTCTTATTTCAAAAGCAAACTACAGTCTATGTGGAAATAGGATGTTTGAATTAAAGCAGTGCCCACAGGAAAAACCTGATTTAAACTAGCTCTTTTTTTATACTTCTTCTCAGAGCTAGATTATTGCGTACAGTTTTTGTTCCCTTTTCATTAATTGTCTCTGATGTCCTTTTTTTAGCCGTGATTTTCTGTAGCTACGATATCAAACATGTATATTTATAAAATCTTCTTAAGTCTAAACCTGAATGGATGTTTAAGATGCTAATAGCAAAGAATAACCTCCTTTGATAGTGTTCACAAAATGATGTGTTTTTCTATAGTAACTATTTCATTCCCGGTGTTGCTACTAGGTTTCATAGTTGTAGGGAGCTCTCACAAATGCCAAAATGCATGACAGTGCTGCTGTTGGATTTTTAAACCAAAATCTCTGGTCTTGCTGAATCTTTAATTCTAACTTTTAAAATGTTAAAAGTATCTAATGAGATTTAGGATTTAGAAGATTTTAATACAGGTTTAAAAAATCATTACATTGAGGTGTTTTAAAGAGACTTTATTTACCCATTTCAAGTGCAATGGAATGACATTTTTAGAACGTTACGTATATTTTAGAAACATTGTAAAGCAGTTCAGCTCAGAAAAGGGAGGTGAGTTATTACTTCCCAGGCAATTTATCAAAGGGAGCAAATTAAATATTAAAATGTGACTTTTAAGCATTGGCTTTGTTTTATGAATAACATTTGAGTTTTGTCTTTTTTTTTTTTAAAGTGTCATTGCTCATTTGCTTAAAGTTAGAAGAGTTTAAATAAGACTGAAATCAAGCCATTTATAATTTGATCCCACAGTCCTTATTCAGGCAGCACTTCCACTGAACACAGTAGGAATTTTGCTTAGTAAGGGTTTAGTGAGACCTTTTTATGTATGCAGTATTTTTGGTGTACTGTTTGACATTTAACTGGTTATGTAGACGTTATGTTTTCATTTTCTCCTCTGGTCACTGAGGGTGGATCTTCCTATTGCTTACAAGTCTCAGTTTATATCCTCTTCTGCTTGCCTTTGGATTAGGGGATTGTGAATCTGGTTTAGGAAAGTTTTGGAAAGAAATAGCCTCTTGTACATAGTCAGAGTCAACCAACCACTAGGTCCATCTTAGGAATCAAAGAATACAGTCAAACAGGTTCTGTTTGCAAGATCGTATTTACTCCGAGTAAAATTCACTTTCCCTGGCTAAGTCAGAGTAACTGGACTTTTTGTGGTTGGAATACCCAAAATATGGTGGTGGAGAGAAATACACTCCCAGCTAATAGCCAGGTCTCCACAGCTTCTCAACTGCTACTCAAGTTTATGGGCTTGCACAGTGTTTGAGGGACATGGTGTCAGCACAGGTTAAGGGAAAAACAGGAATGTCTCCCTTGACAAGTTCCCTGGGCTGCAACCTGGAACTGGAGTACTGCTGCGCCCTCTGTCTCACCAACCTGGGCCTCCTTCTCTCACTGTGGTTCTGTGACAAGCTGCAAACCCCTCCAGGTCCTGAACTTACACAGACATCCACAGGTAGGGACACACCCAGCTGAACTACATGAATGCTTTTGCCTGCCACTCAATAGGCTCCAGCCAATTCCCCATAGATCCCCAGCCTAGGACCCCAGAATTGTACCATCTTGCCCTGGTCAGATGCCTGATGAGTGTAACTTTTTTTTTTTATTACCCAGTCTGCCCCTCCCGCAATGTGGAGAGGATGTGCACCAGTTTTTGTTCCTGAGCAGATTCTCCAAGTACTTGGAGCAAAACAGTTTCTGGTAAAATATAAAGCAGATTTATTACCTATATAAAAATCAATTTTAAGTAATTATAAGTACTAAGTGTACAGATCAAAGCTGATTACCTAAGAAATAAAAGTAGAACTCAGATCGTGGTTTTATAAATGAGACAGGATTTGAATCAAACAGTGTCTCATCCTGATGGTATTGTTCCTTAATACACAGGCTGGGATTCTCCTTTCCAGCCTGGCACCATCTTCCTAGTTCAGTCTTTGTTCTCCAGACATGTTTCCAGGTGTTGAGTTATGGGGGAAGTAAGGATAAATGATGTTTATAGGCTCTTCCAGCTTGCTGGAAAGATCTTTTGCTCTGATGTGAGTCAAGCATTGTCCATTGTTTATGTGCTTCCACTGAGAAGCCTTCACTGTACACAGATCCTGGGATAGTCCTTAGTAGTGTGGATTCCCTTTAATGGGCCATCAACACCATCCGGCTTCTCCATTATTGTTCCAGAAAGACTGGTTGTGGGTGTTTCCAACTTCCCAACATATTTCAGTAACATGCAGGTAGCAGAACTTCATCACTTTCCATACAATGATAGCACATACAATCCAACAGGATATTAATATTTAACAGCCCCAGGCCTTTTAAATGATACCTCACAAGGCATACTTTTTACAAAACATATAATTATGATAGTGGTGAATATGGGGGTGGCAGGCAGGTGTTTGAGGTACAGCGTGTCACATCTCAATATCCCCACGTAATGATTAGGGGCTCCCCATGCAGGTCTTGCATGAATCAGTTGTGATGGGGCAAGTAAAGAGGGGCCACAACATCCTTGTTCATGTGGATCTAATGGAGAGTTTGTATTGTGTAGAGGACCTTGTGCTGGCCCTTAATGCAGGTGAATTTCACTTCAAGGAAATAGTTCCCTCAAGCTTATTTCCTCCCATCTCAAGAAGGTATCTCAATAAGACTGTTTTCTCCATCAGTGTCAAGGTGAACTTCAAAACGTCAGCCCACAAAATATGAACTCAAGGAACACAATAGTCTAAAATGCAGTGTAATGTGGTAATCTGATTGTATATCCCACTGGTGCCTGTCAGACAGTGTTTGCCTACATCTCCAAATGCCCTGTCATGTGCCATCTGTGCTGGTTCCTCCATCCCTTCAATGTCTGCTTCACAAATAGCCATGATTTTGATGGGAGTTAAATGCTGATCCCTGTTCTAGGGTATTTAGGTAACCTTTGGCATGCAGCCCGCCAAGATAAGCACCCTGATGGGCCAAACAAGTTTGTTTACCTGCTGTGTCCACGGGTTTAGCTGATCGAGGCTCCCACTGGCTGAAGTTCACTGTTCCAGGCCAATGGGCTTTGCAGGAAGTGGCGTGGGGTGCTAAAGGTTGCCAATCTCTGCCCTGGAAGAGCTGGGCCTTAGCCTTGCTGTGCTTCAGCACCTCATTCATACATTGAGGATAAATATTTAGTTACATCTCAAGAGTGATATGAGGATAAATATAGCAATAGAAAATTAGGAATATAGGAGTTGCCATTCTGGATCAAACCAATGGTTCCTCTAGTCCACTATCCTATCTCCCATTATGACTAGTACTAGCTACTTCAGAGGAAGAAACCCTGCAGTAGGCAGTTATGGGATAACCCACCCCAGGGAACACTTTCTTCTAGCTCCTAGTAGCTAGAGATAGGTTTATGCATCAACATTTGAAGGTTTATGTACTTTCGAAAGCTCTTGTGTATATATTTTTTTAATTTACTATTATAATTTGATATTCTTATCTATATAAATCTCTAATCCTTTTGGAATCCTGCTAAACTTTTGGTCTCTGATAACTTGTGGCAATGAGTTCCAAAGTCTGAATGTAATATGAAAATATTTCCTTTTATCAGTTTTGAATCTGCATCCCTTATATATCATTGAACGTGTTCTTGTATTATGAGAGAGTGATTGGAAGTTCCCAATCTCTGTACTATTTAAAGCAGAACCAACTGATACTAATATCCACTATTTTATTGACCCATTCAAAGAATTCTAACAGATTAGTGAGGCTTAATATTTCTTTGCAGAAACAATGCTGGTTAGTCCCTTTCATATCATGATCTTCTAGGTGTTATGTGTGTTTATGGTTGCAACCCATTTGCTGGACTTTTTGGTCTAGAAGTCACTAATCACCCCAATGCCTTTTTTAAACATTTTGTGTGGTGCTAAGATAGTATGGCAACATGGGCCACAAAAATAGTTGTTAAAATAATCTCTCCATTTGGCTTTTCAGCAAGGTGTCCATTTTTTAGAGGGACATTTTTCATCTGATCATCTTCATGCTAAGGGGAGAATCTTTTGACATTTCAATAAATTGATATGTGGAACGCTACTGTGATTCTACTTGAAACATATTGGATCAAGGGTTTGTCTGGAAGTTGCTCATATGGTTTTAGTGTTTTTGGAGTTCTCAGAATTTTTTGTTTCTGAGATGACCATCTTGCCTCTAACTATGAAAGTGACAGAACATTTTGATCAGAACATTCCAAAAAAGTATTGGCTTAAAATTTCTCACAGATGAACCTGCTGCCCTACCTTTTTAAGTGGTCTCCCTTTTTACTATTAGCAAGACAATTTTTCTCCCATAGCAGTTTTTACTGGAACAGCAAGTAAGGTGAGTGATCATTACACATATAATCTCCTTTAAGACTTTAAACGCACCTTGTACCTCCCAACATCCAAGCAGTATGACTATTCCATGAAGGCCACCCTACTCCTATCAAGTTTTTGTTACCTAATTAAATATCAGAACACTGGGTTAGCCCAATTCTTTCTTTTTATGCTTTAAATGTGGCTTTATGAAGTAATTTAAATATGTAATACATTTTGGCTTTTGAGTAATCCCAGTTCAGTCTAATAAGTGGACTTCAAGATCACAGGCTTATTTTCTGTTTCTGTTTTGTGTTATAGTTGTTGCTCTGTAGAGTGGTAGCAAATCTTACATTGCAATATCTATCACTGTTGAATTTGATTGCAGCTGTTGCAGTGGTAATGATCAGGCCTTCAATATGGCCTGAGCCAAAGCCTAGAATGAGCTGAGAAAGTCCATAAGCAGTAGAATGTTTTCAATTAATTAAATCTCTTTTAAGTGAATTAAAAAAGATTATGCAAGGAGCTCCTTATTAATTTTTAAATTGTCTTTATGAGAAGCGATATAGATGTAGAACATTTTTATGTTTAAAAAAAAAAAAGGGCAAACAATTATAAATACTTCTTTAATAGTCAAACCCCAAAAGAGCTGTTGCTAGTATCAGCTTTTGTGAGTGTTGTTTTTTTGGAGATAAAGAAACTTAGAAAATTTTCCTGGAGTTGGATACAAATAGAATGCCTGTCAAAAGGGAAGAAAAGTGCTGCAATAAGTTCAGTGCTTTACCCTCACAGCTTTTGTTGTGTTCTTTATTGTTCCTGTCGAGCCACTCACCCACATTCTGTTCATTCTTTTACTGAAAACGTGTTAAATTTTTTAAAACTATACTAAGAATTGCTTGATTCCAAAATGGAGAGGGTCAGTGATCAAAATAAAATACTTGGCATTT
The DNA here is from genome assembly GCF_025201925.1 of Gopherus flavomarginatus. NCBI lineage: Eukaryota > Metazoa > Chordata > Testudines > Testudinidae > Gopherus > Gopherus flavomarginatus. The sequence goes on along the minus strand of NC_066619.1, from coordinate 259,084,135 downwards.
AGAAGGGGTCGACCATGTATAAGCGCTGCATGCAAAAGTGTGCAGAGCCTTAGTGCGCTGCCCAGAATACACAGTTATCAAGTTGCAGATGCATAAGGGGAGTAAAATCCTTTCACTGTGTGCAAGTACCTGCTTTCCTCTATCCATCCTGGGTGACATCCTGACCCTATGGAAGTCAATGGGAGTTTAGCCATTTACTGCAGTGAAGCCAGGATTTCAAACCCACCCCACCATCCCCCCGCGCAATTTTAAGCTGTGGTATGAGTACATAGTATATGGAGATGAAAGAGCATGATTATGGGAGGTATGTGAGAGTGGTCATTGGTGGGCTGGGGTGCAGGGGGCTGTTCTGTTACTCCAGTAACTAATGCAGGAGTTTGTGCCTGGGGCAGTTGTGCTGAGCAAGATACAGCATGGGGCTGCTACTTAGTCTGATGCATTTCCCTTCCATTATGCTCATGAGCACCTCTCTCCCTTGCTTTTACCCAGGGCAGGACCTGGCCTCTTCATCTTCAGGGCACTGTAAAATTGTAACTAATTAATTCTTCTGACAGCCCTGTGAAGTGAGTAAAGGAGGAGAACTGGCTTTTTAAAGAAAGCTCTTTAAATAGGCTGCGGGTAGATGGGGAAGGAGGTGGCCAAAGGGTAACTAGTTGTGGAAGGGAGGGAAGATGGTATTTCATACCTCCAGATTTGTGCATGACTTGATATCTTGTGTGTGTAGTGATGCATCTGGCAAAGTGGGTATTCACCCACAAAAGCTTATGCTCCAATACGTCTGTTAGTCTATAAGGTGCCACAGGACTCTTTGCTGCTTTTACAGATCCAGCCTAACACGGCTACTCCTCTGATACTAGTAGTCATTAAACTACACTATTTCTGCCAATCCTTTGGGGATCTTTGTCAATTTTGATACTTTGCTTAAGTCTCTTTCCCCCTCCCCCATTATTTATATTTCACCAGGGACACTAACTTCTTTAGAGGACATGATTAAATAGCTAATCTCTTTGAGAGCGCTTAAGAGTCTTGCCTCCATGAAGATGGTTGTATTGGGAACTTAACTGGCACCCAGTTAAATTATAAACCTACTTACTAAGGGCTTAGTCTTAAATTAGATGGTGTAAGCACATCAGGGCAAGGACTGTTTTGTGCAGTGCAGTGGGGCCCTGATCCTGACTGGTGTTGCTAGGCAGAATACAAATACAGTAAGTAAAGAATAAACTTATCTTCTTCAAAGGCATTCTGAGGGAAACAGGCTTATATACTCAAATCTTACAATTTTGCTATTCTTTAATCACAGAAATCAAAGACAGGTACAGTTGCCCAAATACTTAAAACATCCTGTTTTCAGTTAAGGACTAAATCTTTGAAAATCCAAAAGTAGATTATTCCACCATGACAGTGAAATTGAATACACAAAATTGTTTTGCCCAATTATTTTCTTCATAAATTTTTTTAGTAAGATTTGCCTATTGATCTTAAACTCTACAGATTATTTTGAAACTTCCAGCAATGAAGCTAGATGGTTTAGAAGCATCTGTGTCTTTGAAAAATAAGTATTGGACAATATCACTGTCTTTCATTTTCAGTGGAAAAAAAGCTGCAACCTGCTAAATAAGGTACAACTAGGTTCTGTTTCTTTTTCATCGACAGACAATAAGAATCTGCATAACCTATTATACAGAGTATCCAATTTAGGAAAAATAAGTCAAGCTTCCTGAATTATAAATTTCAGTCAGTTGCAAGGAAAAACATTTGCCAGATTAACTATTTTCTAACCATAAAATGCAAACTGCTTATTTCTGCAAAGTAATTTAATTTATTAAGGGCAAGATTAAGTAGTACACTCTTGATGCTTTTGCTTTGTGTAACTCTGGTGACCCAAACACTTGTGATTCCAGTTTAATAGGACAGTCAAAGTGCCAATTATCTGGCATACACTGGTGAATCAGGCTGGATGTGTAATGTTTGTCAAATAATGATCAGTCCATACGAGCATGTACACAGGGCTGTCCTTACCCATACGCAAAGTATGCAGCTGCGTAGGGCACCAGGAAATTTGGTGCTGTGCCCCATGCAGCTGCATACTGCCCCTGCTCCACCTCTTTCCCAGGGCCCCCACTCCTCTGAGTTCTGCAGCAGGGCAGAGGTTGCATTCACCAGCGGCGGGAATGCAGTGTCCTGGCCCTAGCTGTGCCACTGGTGAGTGCTGGGGGCTGGTTCTCCCCTGGCCACCCCCTCCCCCGCCAAGCCAGTCCTGCCCCTGCTTTGGAGGCCTGGGGCCCACTCCCTGCTCCCCCTGCATGGGCCTGGGGGGCTGTGTAGGGCCCCAGAATAGCTAGGAATGGCCCTGCATGTACATGTAGGTTGTGGTTAATATGGGAGTGACCTATAAGAAGTTCTTAATTCTCTGTGCATGCCTAGTATGGTGCAATCTCATTGATTAAAGAGGATGGGGCAGGCAGAAAGTTGGAGATAGCTTAAGATGGTCCCTTGCTCAGCTTCTGTTTAAAAGTGGTTAAGGGACACAAAGCTAGAACTATTACTGCTGATGACGCTGGCTTAGTCTTCCAGATGGCATCCAGGAGGGGCAAAAACCTGCCAACACATAAAGAAACCACATTCAGGACAAAAAATAATACTGTATTGGGGGCTTGGGGTGGAGGAAACACAGGGACACACTCAAACACAGGAGCCTGTGGAGGGATGGAAGGTGTCTGAAGAAGCTGTGCCTGGCCTATGTCACCATTAAGGGATGGCAGTACTTGAAGTAAGACAGATATATGCCTATAGGCTGGTGTATTATTTTTTAACCCTTTAAATCCTCTTTAATTCTCTAATGCCTTGTTCGAAGTGCTAAATAAAAGTACTTTTGAGGCTACTGGTCACTATGTCACAGGTTCCTAAAGGGAGGAGGTGCAGGTGTCCAATTCCAGTCTGTAGTATGGTCCATGTGGATAGTCTGACCTGGGCCACAGTCTGACTGGAAGAATTGTGGGATTCCCCCCCCTGACACAGGCAAAAACAAGATGCCCAAGTCTTGAGCAGAGTGCACTCAAAGACCAGAAAGGAAACAGAGGTGCACCTAGCCCTGCGACTGACATATTGACCGTCTAGATATATATCAATAACATCGCTTCTATTCAGTCTGTGCATAGACAGTTTCTTCCCCAGTGTGGTCTGTCATAAACAGATAGCTAAGGGTTAATGTCTCTTTCACCTGAAGCACCTGACCAGAGGACCAATCAGGAAACCGGATTTTTTCAACTTTGGGTGGAGGGAAGTTTGTGTCTGAGTCTTTTGTCTGTCTGCCTGCTTTCTTTGAGCTTTGGAGAAGTAGTTTCTGCTTTCTAATCTTCTGTTTCTAAGTGTAAGGACAAAGAGATCAGATAGTAAGTTATATGGTTTCTTTTCTTTGGTATTTGCATGAATATAAGTGCTGGAGTGCTTTGATTTGTATTCTTTTTGAATAAGACTGTTTATTTAATATTTTTTAAGCAATTGACCCTGTATTTTGTCACCTTAATACAGAGAGACCATTTGTATGTATTTTTTCTTTCTTTTTATATAAAGCTTTCTTTTTGAGACCTGTTGGAGTTTTCTTTTCTGGGAAATTTCAGGGAAATTGAGTCTGTACTCACCAGGGAATTGGTGGGAGGAAGAAATCAGGGGGAGATCTGTGTGTGTTGGATTTGCTAGCCTGATTTTGCATTCCCTCTGGGTGAAGAGGAAAGTGCTTTTGTTTCCAGGACTGAGAACGGAGAGGGGGAGTCACTCTGTTTGGATTCACAGAGCTTGTGTCTGTGTATCTCTTCAGGAGCACCTGGAGGGGGGAAGGGAAAAAGGATTATTTTCCTTTGTTGTGAGACTCAAGGGATTTGGGTCTTGGGGTCCCCAGGGAAGGTTTTTCAGGGGGACCAGAGTGCCCCAAAACACTCTAATTTTTTGGGTGGTGGCAGCAAGTACCAGGTCCAAGCTGGTAACTAAGCTTGGAGGTTTTCATGCTAACCCCCATATTTTGGACGCTAAGGTCCAAATCTGGGACTAAGGTTTGACATGAGTGGCAGCGAGTACGGGATAGACAGAATCCAGAAGCCAGTAGAAATATTTTATTTTTCTTTTCTCTGCTAGGGGCTTTTTAGCAGAGAGGGTTTGGTTTTCAGAGAAACCAGAGAGAGTTTTTTTTTTCTGCTCTCTCTGGCAGTTTGTGGCTTGCATCTTAAGCAAGAAACCATTAAGGTGCTATTAAGAGTCTTTTGTCACACAATAGCACTCCCATTGAGAGTCATTACCAGCACTATATACATGCAAATAAAGTGGTTTTTCAGGTTTACTTAACATTGAAGATTAGCTAAAGGCTCTGTTGCCAGGCAGACTCCAGGAGGCAACAGAGCCTGCAGTTCAGAATATAACCACCGGAGGGCACCACAACACAAGAAAACCAGAACCATGACTTCTAAGGCAAAAATTGAGGCCGAAGAACAAGTCAGAGAAGCTGAACACAGGCGAGAGATGGAAAAACACAAACAGAAACTAAAAATAAAACAAAAAGAGATGGAGCTGAAAGAAAAGGAAGAAAGCATCAAACTGGCAGCCTACCAAAGAGAACAGGCAGCCAAAGAGGCAGCACACAAAAGAAAATTGGAAGAAGAAGAGGTGGCCCACCGAAGGAAACAAGCAAAAAAAAAGTTGGCCCACAGAAGGAAGCACGAAGAAGAAGAGGCTGCCCACCGCCGAGACATGGAAAAACAACAAAAAGAAAATGAAGAGAAGGAAAAACAGAGAAAACATGAACTGGAGTTGGCAAAAGCTGGGCTGCATGTGCTAGCCAACCCTAACAACCCGGCGCCAATTATTGCTCCACAGCACAGGAAATTTCCCACCTACAAGGCAGGTGGTGACACCGAGGCCTTCTTGGAAAATTTTGAAAGAGCCTGTCTTGGGTACAGCATCCCCGAAGACCAGTACATGGTAGAATTGAGGCCACAGCTCAGTGGACCTTTAGCAGAGGTGGCAGCTGAAATGCCTAAGGAGAACATGAACGACTATAAACTTTTTCAAACCAAGGCCAGATACAGAATGGGGATAACCCCGGATCATGCCCGTCGGCGTTTCAGAACCCAAAAGTGGAAACCAGATGTGTCATTTCCCAAACACGCCTACTACGTTGGGAAAAATTATGAGGCCTGGATATCAGGACACAATGTTAAAACCTTGGAAGAACTGCACCTCCTCATACAAATGGAGCAGTTCTTGGATGGTGTTCCTGAGGACATCACACGGTACATACAAGATGGAAAACCCAAAAATCTCGCTGAGGCTGGGAAGATTGGAGCCAGATGGATGGAAGTAGCAGAAAGCAAGAAAGCTACGGTCAAGGGGAACGAATACCCCAGGGGGCACACCGACCATAAACCTAACAACCGAGGACAGCCAAAGACCCCACATATAACCCAAGTCAAGCCACAGACACCCTATTCTTCCACCTCACCAGTCTCCAGTAACTCACCTCGGCCCACTGACCCATCAGATGGAAGATGCTTTAAGTGTAATGAACTGGGACATATCAAGGCCAACTGTCCCAAGAACACCATGCGAGTGCAATTCATTACAACACCATCACACCAAAGATCCCCAGGCCCGGATGCCTCTCAAATACCTTTGGAGCGAAGGGAAAATTTGAGAGTGGGCGGAAAGAAGGTTACTGCGTGGAGAGACACGGGGGCACAAGTGTCAGCTATCCACCAATCCTTCGTTGACCCCAGATTCATCAACCCAAAGGCCAAAGTGACAATTTACCCCTTCATGTCACAAGCTGTAGACTTGCCTACAGCTCAACTGCCTGTCCAGTACAAAGGCTGGTCAGGAATGTGGACTTTTGCAGTCTATGACAATTATCCTATCCCCATGCTACTGGGAGAAGACTTGGCCAACCAGGTGAAGCAGGCCAAGAGAGTGGGAATGGTTACACGTAGCCAAACCAGGCAAGCTTCCAGACCCATTCCTGTTCCTGAGCTGTCCACAGAGGCCCCGTCTGTGTTACCAGAGACCCAGACAGAGGTAGTGGACCCGGATTCCATGCCTACCACTGAAACAGCCACAGCACCTCCAGTCCCAGGCCCGGAACTGGAACAGCAACCAGCACCAGCAAGTGCAACCACATCTTCAATCTCAACGCCAGAGGGCGCCAGCGAGCCAGAACTGGCAGAAGCAAAAGACAGCCATACCCAAAAGGCTCAGCCAGAGCCTGAAATACCCTCAGGTGCACCAGCGGAAAGCGATGCACCAGCAACGGAAACAAACCCCTCATCTACATCGCTTCCAGGGGGACCAAGCCCAAGTCCACAGTCTGAGGAAGAACTGGTGACCCCAGCCTCAAGGGGACAGTTCCAGACTGAGCAGAAAGCATATGACAGCCTTCAGAAAGCTTGGGCGGCGGCACGGAGCACCCCACCGCCTCTCAGCTCTTCTAATCGATCCCGGTTTGTTATACACCATGAACTTTTATACAAGGAAATTCTTTCTGGTGAACACCGGGAAGAATGGCAGCCGCAAAAACAGTTGGTGGTTCCAACTAAGTACCGGGACAAGCTCTTAAGCTTAGCCCATGATCATCCCAGTGGCCATGCTGGGGTAAACAGAACCAAAGACAGGTTGGGGAAGTCCTTCCACTGGGAGGGGATGGGCAAGGATGTTGCCAAGTATGTCCGGTCTTGTGAGGTATGCCAAAGAGTGGGAAAGCCTCAAGACCAGGTCAAGGCCCCTCTCCAGCCACTCACCATAATTGAGGTCCCATTTCAGCAAGTAGCTGTGGATATTCTGGCCCCTTTCCCAAAAAAGACGCCCAGAGAAAAGCAGTACGTACTGACTTTAGTGGACTTTGCTACCCGATGGCCGGAAGCAGTAGCTCTAGGCAACACCAGGGCTAACACTGTGTGCCTGGCCCTAACAGACATCTTTGCCAGGGTAGGTTGGCCCTCCGACATCCTTACACATTCAGGGTCTAATTTCCTGGCAGGGACCATGGAAAAACTGTGGGAAACTCATGGGGTGAATCACTTGGTTGCCACCCCATACCACCATCAAACCAATGGCCTGGTGAAAAGGTTCAATGGAACTTTGGGGGCCATGATACGAAAATTCATCAACGAATTCTCCAATAATTGGGACCTAGTGTTGCAGCAGTTGCTGTTTGCCTACAGGGCTGTATCACATCCCAGTTTAGGGTTTTCACCATTTGAACTTGTGTATGGTCACGAGGTTAAGGGACCATTACAGTTGGTGAAGCAGCAATGGGAGGGGTTTACGCCTTCTCCAGGAACTAACATTCTGGACTTTGTAAGCAACCTACAAAGCACCCTCCGACACTCTTTAGCCCTTGCTAGAGAGAACCTAAAGGATGCTCAAGAAGAGCAAAAGGCCTGGTATGACAGACATGCCACAGACTCATATGCCTTGAGTCTTACAACAAAGGGAAATAACCCCCTCCCCTTGTTTCCTTGTTACTTCCTCCCAGACTCCCCTCCCTGGACGACCCTAGTAGATTCCCTGCTTCCAGTCCTTGAAACACAAGTACCGAGAGATCTAATCTCTCTTCCCCCTCACCCAGAGGGTATGCAAAGTCAGGCTTAGTAAATCTAACACAAAGAGATTTTCCCCCTGACTTTTTCCTCCCACCAATTCCCTGGTGAGCTGCAGACTCAATTCCCTGGAGTCCCCACTAAAGAAAAACTCCAACAGGTCTTAAAAAGAAAGAAAAAAGACATTAAAAATAGTCTCTGTATTAAAGTGACAATATACAGGGTCAATTGCTTAAAGGAAAAAAATGAATAAACAGCCTTATCCAAAAAGAATACAATTTAAAACATTCCAGCAACTACACACGTGTAAATACGAAAGAAAATAATATAAACCTATTGTCTTACTATCCTTGTGTCATAAACAGATAGCTAAGGGTTAATGTCTCTTCCACCTGAAGCACCTGACCAGAGGACCAATCAGGAAACCGGATTTTTTCAACTCTGGGTGGAGGGAGTTTATGTCTGAGTCTTTTGTCTGTCTTCCTGCTTTCTCTGAGCTTTGGAGAAGTAGCTTCTACTTTCTAGTCTTCTGTTTCTAAGTGTAAGGACAAAGAGATCAGATAGTAAGTTCTATGGTTTCTTTTCTTTGGTATTTGCATGAACATAAGTGCTGGAGTGCTTTGATTTGTATTCTTTTTGAATAAGGCTGTTTATTCAATATTCTTTTAAGCAATTGACCCTGTATTGTATCATCTTAATACAGAGAGAACATTTGTATGTATTTTTCTTTCTTTTTATATAAAGCTTTCTTTTAAGACCTGTTGGAGTTTTTCTTTACTTCAGGGAAATTGAGTCTGTACTCACCAGGGAATTGGTGGGAGGAAGAAATCAAGGGGAGATCTGTGTGTTGGATTGCTAGCCTGATTTTGCATTCCCTCTGGGGGAATAGGAAAGTACTATTTGTTTCCAGGATTGGAAACAGAGAGGGGGAGTCCCTCTGTGTAGTTTCACAGAGCTTGTGTCTGTGTATCTCTTCAGGAGCACCTGGAGGGGGGAAGGGAAAAAGGATTATTTCCCTTTGTTGTGAGACTCAAGGGATTTGGGTCTTGGGGTCCCCAGGGAAGGTTTTTCAGGGGGACCAGAGTGCCCCAAAACACTCTAATTTTTTGGGTGGTGGCAGCAAGTACCAGGTCCAAGCTGGTAACTAAGCTTGGAGGTTTTCATGCTAACCCCCATATTTTGGACGCTAAGGTCCAAATCTGGGACTAAGGTTATGATATGGTGTAGCAGCGGGTGGGATCTAGACAGAATCCAGAAGCCAGTAGGAATATTATATTTTTCTTTTCTCTGCTAAGGGCTTTTTAGCAGAGAGAGAAACAGTTTGGTTTTAAAAGGGAACCAAAGAGAATTTTTTTTTTCTGCTCTCTCTGGCAGTTTGTGGCTTGCATGTTAAGCAAGAAGCCATTACCAGACTGTTAAGGGTCTTTTGTCATGCAATAGCCCTCCCATTAGGAGGCAAGTTCCAGCACTATATGCATGCAAATAAAGTGGTTTTTCAGGTTTACTTAACATTGAAGATTAGCTAAAGGCACTGTTGCTAGGCAGACTTCAGGAGGCAACAGAGAACCTGCAGTTCAGAAGATAAACACCGGAGGGCACCCCAACACAAGAAAACAGGAATCATGACTTCTAAGGCAAAAATTGAGGCCGAAGAGCAATACAAAGAAGCTGAACACAGGCGACAGATGGAGATGAAAGAAAAGGAAGAACAAATCAAACAGGCAGCACACAAAAGAAAACTAGAAGAAGAAGCGTTCGCCTACCGAAGGAAACAAGAAGAAGAAGAGTTGGCCCACCGCCGAGAAATGGAAAAGCACCAAAAAGAAATGGAAAAAACAACAAAAAGAAATGGAAAAACAACAAAAAGAGAATGAAGAGAAGGAAAAACAGAGAAAACATGAACTGGAGTTGGCAAAAGCTGGGCTGCATGTGCCAGCCAACCCTAACAACCCGGCGCCCATTATTGCTCCACAGCACAGGAAATTTCCCACCTACAAGGCAGGTGATGACACCGAGGCCTTCTTGGAAAATTTTGAAAGAGCCTGTCTTGGGTACAGCATTCCCGAAGACCAGTACATGGTAGAATTGAGGTCACAGCTCAGTGGACCTTTAGCAGAGGTGGCAGCTGAAATGCCTAAGCAGCAAATGACTGACTATAAACTTTTTCAAACCAAGGCCAGATACAGAATGGGGATAACCCCAGATCATGCCCGTCGGCGTTTCAGAACCCAAAAGTGGAAACCAGAGGTGTCATTTCCCAAACACGCCTACTACATTGCAAAAAACTATGAGGCCTGGATAACAGGAAACAACATTCAAACCTTGGAAGAACTGCACCTCCTCATACAAATGGAGCAGTTCTTGGATGGTGTTCCTGAAGACATCACACGGTACATACAAGATGGAAATCCCAAAGATATCGCTGAGGCGGGGGAAATTGGAGCCAAATGGATGGAACTGGCAGAAAGCAAGAAAGCTACTGTCAAGGGGAACGATTACCCCAGGGGGCACACAGACCATAAACCCTACAACCGAGGACAGCCAAAGACCCCACATACCACCCAAGTAAAGCCACAGATACCCTACCCTTCAACCTCACCAGTCTCCAGTAACTCACCTCGGCCCAGTGACCCATCAGATGGAAGATGCTTTAAGTGTAATGAACTGGGACATATCAAGGCCAACTGTCCCAAGAACACCATGCGAGTGCAATTCATTACACCACCATCACACCAAAGATCCCCAGGCCCGGATGCCTCTCAAATACCCTTGGAGCGAAGGGAAAATTTGAGAGTGGGTGGAAAGAAGGTTACTGCGTGGAGAGACACGGGGGCACAAGTGTCAGCTATCCACCAATCCTTCGTTGACCCCAAATTCATCAACCCAAAGGCCAAAGTTACAATTTACCCCTTCATGTCACAAGCTGTAGACTTGCCTACAGCTCAACTGCCTGTCCAGTACAAAGGCTGGTCAGGAATGTGGACTTTTGCAGTCTATGACAATTATCCTATCCCCATGCTACTGGGGGAAGACTTGGCCAACCAGGTGAAGCAGGCCAAGAGAGTGGGAATGGTTACACGTAGCCAAACCAGGCAAGCTTCCAGACCCATTCCTGTTCCTGAGCCGTCCACAGACGCCCCGTCTGTGTTACCAGAGACCCAGACAGAGGTAGTGGACCCGGATTCCATGCCTACCACTGAAACAGCCACAGCATCTCCAGTCCCAGGCCCGGAACTGGAACAGCAACCAGCACCAGCAAGTGCAACTACATCTTCAAACTCAACGCCAGAGGGCGCCAGCGAGCCAAAACTGGCAGAAGCAACAGACAGCCATACCCAAAAGGCTCAGCCAGAGCCTGAAATACCCTCAGGTGCACCAGCAGAGAGCGGTTCACCAGCAACGGAAACAACCCCATCACCTACATCGCTTCCAGAGGGACCAAGCCCATGTCCACAGTCTGAGGAAGAACTGGTGACCCCAGCCTCAAGGGAACAGTTCCAGGCTGAGCAGGAAGCGGATGACAGCCTTCAGAAAGCTTGGGCGGCGGCACGGAGCACCCCACCGCCTCTCAGCTCTTCTAATCGATCCCGGTTTGTTATAGACCAAGGACTTTTATACAAGGAAATTCTTTCTGGTGGACACCGGGAAGAATGGCAGCCGCAAAAACAGTTGGTGGTTCCAACTAAGTACCGGGGGAAGCTCTTAAGCTTAGCCCATGATGATCCCAGTGGCCATGCTGGGGTGAACAGAACCAAGGACCGGTTGGGGAAGTCCTTCCACTGGGAGGGGATGGGCAAGGACGTTGCCAAGTATGTCCGGTCTTGTGAGGTATGCCAAAGAGTGGGAAAGCCTCAAGACCAGGTCAAGGCCCCTCTCCAGCCACTCCCCATAATTGAGGTCCCATTTCAGCGAGTAGCTGTGGATATTCTGGGCCCTTTCCCAAAAAAGACGCCCAGAGGAAAGCAGTACGTACTGACTTTAGTGGACTTTGCTACCCGATGGCCGGAAGCAGTAGCTCTAGGCAACACCCGGGCTAACACTGTGTGCCTGGCCTTAACAGACATCTTTGCCAGGGTAGGTTGGCCCTCCGACATCCTTACAGATTCAGGGTCTAATTTCCTGGCAGGGACCATGGAAAAACTGTGGGAAACTCATGGGGTGAATCACTTGGTTGCCACCCCGTACCACCATCAAACCAATGGCCTGGTGGAAAGGTTCAATGGAACTTTGGGGGCCATGATACGAAAATTCATCAACGAATTCTCCAATAATTGGGACCTAGTGTTGCAGCAGTTGCTGTTTGCCTACAGGGCTGTACCACATCCCAGTTTAGGGTTTTCACCATTTGAACTTGTGTATGGTCACGAGGTTAAGGGGCCATTACAGTTGGTGAAGCAGCAAATGGGAGGGGTTTACGCCTTCTCCAGGAACTAACATTCTGGACTTTGTAAGCAACCTACAAAGCACCCTCCGACACTCTTTAGCCCTTGCTAGAGAGAACCTAAAGGATGCTCAAGAAGAGCAAAAGGCCTGGTATGACAGACATGCCAGAGAACGTTCCTTCAAGGTAGGAGACCAGGTTATGGTCTTGAAGGCGCAACAGGCCCATAAGATGGAAGCATCATGGGAAGGGCCATTCACGGTCCAAGAGCGCCTGGGAGCTGTAAACTACCTCATAGCATTTCCCAATTCCTCACTAAAGCCTAAAGTGTACCATGTTAATTCTCTCAAGCCTTTCTATTCCAGAGACTTACAGGTTTGTCAGTTTACAGTCCAGGGAGATGATGCTGAGTGGCCTGACGGTGTCTACTACGACGGGAAAAAAAGACGGTGGCGTGGAAGAGGTGAACCTCTCAACCACCCTGGAACGTCTGCAGCGGCGACAAATCAAGGAGCTGTGCACTAGCTTCGCCCCATTGTTCTCAGCCACCCCAGGACGGACTGAACGGGCATACCACTCCATTGATACAGGTAATGCTCACCCAATCAGAACCCCACCCTACCGAGTGTCTCCTCATGCCCAAGCTGCTATAGAACGGGAGATCCAGAACATGCTACAGATGGGTATAATCCGCTCATCTACCAGTGCATGGGCATCTCCAGTGGTTCTGGTACCCAAACCAGATGGGGAAATACGCTTTTGCGTGGACTACCGTAAGCTAAATGCTGTAACTCGTCCGGACAACTATCCAATGCCACGTACCGATGAGCTATTGGAAAAGTTGGGACGTGCCCAGTTCATCTCTACAATAGACTTAACCAAGGGGTACTGGCAAGTACCGCTAGATGAACCTGCCAAGGAGAGGTCAGCATTCGTCACCCATGCGGGGGTGTATGAATTCAATGTCCTTCCTTTCGGCCTTCGAAATGCACCCGCCACCTTCCAGAGGCTGGTAGATGGTCTACTAGCTGGACTGGGAGAATTTGCAGTTGCCTACCTCGATGATGTGGCCATTTTTTCAGACTCCTGGCCCGAACACCTACTACACCTGGAAAAGGTCTTTGAGCGCATCAGGCAGGCAGGACTAACTGTTAAGGCCAAAAAGTGTCAAATAGGCCAAAACAGAGTGACTTACCTGGGGCACCAGGTGGGTCGAGGAACCATAAACCCCCTACAGGCCAAGGTGGATGCTATCCAAAAGTGGCCTGTCCCACGGTCCAAGAAGCAGGTCCAATCCTTCTTAGGCTTGGATACTACAGGCGATTTGTACCACACTACAGCCAAATCGCTGCCCCACTGACCGACCTGACCAAAAAGACCCAGCCAAATGCAGTTAAGTGGACTGATGAGTGTCAAAAGGCCTTTACCCAACTTAAGGCAACGCTCATGTCTGACCCTGTGCTCAGGGCCCCGGACTTTGACAAGCCATTCCTAGTAACCACCGATGCATCTGAGCGTGGTATAGGAGCAGTGCTCATGCAGGAAGCAACAGATCACAACTTCCATCCTGTCGTGTTTCTCAGCAAGAAACTGTCTGAGAGGGAAAGTCACTGGTCAGTCAGTGAAAAGGAATGCTATGCCATTGTGTACGCCCTGGAAAAGCTACGCCCATATGTTTGGGGACGGCGGTTCCAACTACAAACTGACCATGCTGCACTAAAGTGGCTTCATACTGCCAAGGGGAACAACAAGAAACTTCTTCGTTGGAGTTTAGCTCTCCAAGATTTTGATTTTGAAATTCAGCACATCACAGGAGCTTCTAACAAAGTAGCTGATGCACTCTCCCGTGAGAGTTTCCCAGAATTCAGTAGTTAAAAAGTGTTCTTAAAATGTAGAAGTCTGTTAGTTATATACTTAGGGGTATATGTAAAGGTGCATGTGTTGTATTAATCTGTTTATTTTAAAGTTCTAGAAGGAAATCGCCGCCAGTGAGCTTCCCCACTGTCTGCAATTTGGGGGGCGTGTCCTAAACAGATAGCTAAGGGTTAATGTCTCTTCCACCTGAAGCACCTGACCAGAGGACCAATCAGGAAACCGGATTTTTTCAACTCTGGGTGGAGGGAGTTTGTGTCTGAGTCTTTTGTCTGTCTTCCTGCTTTCTCTGAGCTTTGGAGAAGTAGTTTCTACTTTCTAGTCTTCTGTTTCTAAGTGTAAGGACAAAGAGATCAGATAGTAAGTTCTATGGTTTCTTTTCTTTGGTATTTGCATGAATATAAGTGCTGGAGTGCTTTGATTTGTATTCTTTTTGAATAAGGCTGTTTATTCAATATTCTTTTAAGCAATTGACCCTGTATTGTATCATCTTAATACAGAGAGAACATTTGTATGTATTTTTCTTTCTTTTTATATAAAGCTTTCTTTTAAGACCTGTTGGAGTTTTTCTTTACTTCAGGGAAATTGAGTCTGTACTCACCAGGGAATTGGTGGGAGGAAGAAATCAAGGGGAGATCTGTGTGTTGGATTGCTAGCCTGATTTTGCATTCCCTCTGGGGGAATAGGAAAGTACTATTTGTTTCCAGGATTGGAAACAGAGAGGGGGAGTCCCTCTGTGTAGTTTCACAGAGCTTGTGTCTGTGTATCTCTTCAGGAGCACCTGGAGGGGGGAAGGGAAAAAGGATTATTTCCCTTTGTTGTGAGACTCAAGGGATTTGGGTCTTGGGGTCCCCAGGGAAGGTTTTTCAGGGGGACCAGAGTGCCCCAAAACACTCTAATTTTTTGGGTGGTGGCAGCAAGTACCAGGTCCAAGCTGGTAACTAAGCTTGGAGGTTTTCATGCTAACCCCCATATTTTGGACGCTAAGGTCCAAATCTGGGACTAAGGTTATGATACCTTGTACTTACAACTTGGAAACAGAAGATTAGAAAGCCAGGAGATAGAAAAATCACTCTCAGAGCCGAGAAAAGGAACAGACCCAAGACAAAAGGACTCACACCCAAAACTTCCCTCCACCCAGATTTGAAAAAGTCTTGTTTCCTGATTGGTCCTCTGGTCAGGTGTTTGGTTCCCTGTGTTAACCCTTTACAGGTAAAAGAACATTAACCCTTAACTATCTGTTTATGACACCTATTGTTTTATCTGTATGCGAAATATTGTTCTTTTTATCCTCATCCACTTCACGGATTCTGTTAATGCTATCCCATTCACAGGAGTTCAAATGGCCAGACTGCTGTCTAAACATTTTGCCAGGACCCCCACTTACACATTTATTAGCTGTGTTTTAATGTGTTTTGGTTTTACACATGATGATGCAGGAAGAAATCATGTTCTAAAGTAGCATGTACACCAGAATGTCCCTCAGCCTAAAACACCAATTTATTCATCAAATATACTGAAGCAAATACCTCTTGTTTAATCCTGGGGCTAGGGGAGGTCTGTGTATAAATCCTAATGGGAAATTGGGACAGCATCTTATTCAGGAGATGCAAGTGCCTCAATTCTTCTAGGATGTTAAAGAGGGGGAGTTAAGAAAAATGAAACATGGACAAGGAAGTCCCACTTGGCCCAAAGCAATCGCTCTAGATAGAAAATCAAGGGGCCATGTCATTTGTTCTCAACAGTATTGAGACTCTTGCAATTTGGATCTGCAAAAGTGATTTGCAAATGAAGGTCTTGTATATAATTTCCTTCAACGCAGAACCTGATTTAAAGCAAATTGGAAAGATTAATTCATTTAGACTTCAGTAGACTTAGATTCAGCATAGAGGGCCTGATCCTATCTATCTAAGGTACTTACATGGCCCCTGTTATCATTGAAGACTGAGAGTCACTATGTAGTTTTCCTCAAACACTCCTGTGACATAGTGAAGTGATAGTCCCCACATTTTACAGATGGCGACTCAAGTTAATGTCACACAGGAAGCCTGTAGCAGAACAAGGGATTGAACATAAGTCTTCCAAGTCCTATGCCACCACTTTAATCACTAGACCATCCTCCCTGTGTTTATGACTAACCAAACTGCCAGGCTAAGAAGAACTTGAGAGGTGGGGAAATATGATGGTGTGATTGTGGCTGAGCTCTCCCCACTCCACCAGCTTTCTGATGGAGTATATTTACTGGAGGGATGGCTGAACTACCCTTTCCACCTGTTTTGCATAGGGATGTGGAGATTCATGTATCCTGAGGACATGAAGCATTTCTAGAAGAAACAGAAATATCCAAAACACAAGACTTAATGGTAATGGAGGCTTTTAACTTCCCAAACATTTGCTGGAAAAGTAATTTGGCAAAATTCTAAAAGTCAAATTCTGAAACACAAAGCTGTCCCCAGTGCATGCCAGGAAGGTGGAGGAAGTAACAGGGACAGCCACTTTAGACTTGATTTTGACTAACTGGGAAGAATTGGTTGCAAATCTGAAGATTGAAGGCAATTTGAGTTAAAGTGATTATGAAATGATAGACTTCAGAATAAGAAAAATCAACTTCAGAAAAGCAGACTTTAGCAATCTCCAAGAACTGGCAAGTAAGGTCTCTCAGGTATCTAAAAGGGTGTCATCAGGAGGAGGGAGAAAACTTGTTCACCTCAGCCTCCAATGATAGAACAAGAAGCAATGGGCTTAAACTGCAGCAAGGGAGATTTAGGTTGGACATTAGGAAAAAGTTCCTAACTGTCAGGGTAGTTAAACACTGGAATAGATTGCCTAGGGAAGTTGTGGAATCTCCATCTCTGGAGATATTTAAGAGTAGGTTAGATAAATGTCTATTAGGGATGGTCTAGACAGTATTTGGTCCTGCCATGAGGGCAGGGGACTGGACTCGATGACCTCTCGAGGTCCCTTCCAGTCCTAGAGTCTGAGTCTATGAGTCTCATGGGAAGAAAATCTGAAAGGGGTGGGGGGAAGGAGTTCTGGAGAGCTGGCTTTTCTAAAAGAGGAAAATATTTAAGGCACAACAGTAAACTATCCAAATGTGAAGGAAAGATGGGGAAGAACACTAAGAGGCCAAGATGGCTCCATCAAGAGCTCTTTAATGGCCTGAAAATCAAAAAATGAATCCTATAAAAAGTAGAAACATGAAGAAATTGCTAAAGATGAGTACAAAAGAATAACACAAGCATGTACATACAAAATCAGAAAGGCTAAGGCACAAAATGAGCTATACCTAGCAAGGGACATAAAAAGCAATACAAGGTTTTATACATAAATTACGAGCAAGAGAAAGGTGAAGGAAAGTGTAGGTCCTCTACTTAGTCAGAAGGAGAGTTAATAACAGGTGACATTAAAAAGGCTGAGGTGGCAAATACTCATTTGCTTCAGTCTTCCTTAAAAAGGTTAATGGTGACCAGATCCTTAGCACAATTTAACAAGGAGAAGGAAGGCAAGCCAAAATAAGGAAAACAGGTTAAAAAAATTAGATAAGTTAAAATGTATTCAAGTCAGCATGGCCTGATGAAATTCACATTAGGGTTCTTAAGGAACTAGCTGTGGCAATCTTGGAACTTCTAGTGATTACCCCCAAAGAACTTATGAATGACTGACTGGAGTCCCAGAAGACTGGAGAAAGGTACTATGTTTGCCCATCTTTAAAAAGGGAAACATAGAAGGTCTTGAGAATTATACATATTCAGTCAGGCTCACATCAATACCTGGAAAGATACTGCAAAAATATTAAACAATCAATTTGTAATTACCTGCAGGATAATAAGGGTATAAGGAATAGCTAGCATGGATTTGCCAAGAACAAATCATGCCAACCCAACCTAATTTTCCTTCTTTGACAGGGTTACTGTCCTAGTGGATAGAAGGGAAGCTGTGGACATGATAGTCTTGATTGTTAGTAAGGCTTCTGTCCCACATGCCTTTCTCATAAGGAAACTGGTCTAGATGAAATCACTATAAGATCTGTGGGAAAACTGGTTGAGTATGGTCTTTCAAAGAGTAGTTAACAATGGTTCACTGTCAAACTTGGGAGCGAGGAGGGATGTATCTAATGGTGTTGCACAGGGGTCTGTTCTGGGTCTGGTACTAGTCAATATTTTCATTAATGACTTGGATAACTAAGTTGAGAGACTGCTTATAAAATTTGTAGATGAAACAAGCCTCAGAGGGGTTGCTAGCCTTCTGGAGGACAGCATTAACATTCAAAATGACCTTGACAAATCGGAGAATTGGTCTGAATTCATCAAGATAAAATTTAACAAACATAAGTGAAAAGTACTTTGCATTTAGGAAAGAAAAGTCAAATTCATGAGTACTAAATGGGGAATAACTGGATAGGTGCTAGTACTGCTGAAGAGGATTTGAGAGTTATGGAGAATCACAAATTGAATGAGTCAACAATGTGATGCAGCCGCAAAAAAGGCTGCTGCTATTTTGGGGTTTATTAACAGGAGTATTGTATGTAAGATTTCCAGAGTCAGAAAAGTACAATATGTGTTTTATAGCTACTTTTGTCCCCATTTACCCTAAGCAGAGAGTTTCATCTAAGAGTATTTTGAACACTTTGTGACGTTATTGGTATAAACTGGAACCATATAGAACATGGTTTGCAACCAAGATCCTGTAGTGGCACCAAATCTTACATATAGTGGGTCATATAAGGTGTCTAAGACCAGGTTATGGATTGCTGGTTATGATTATGCTGTCTGTATGTCTGTATCATTTTGTAGTTGAAGTTATGAGTATTGGCTGTATACTGTCTGTATTTCAAATTGGTGCTGTAGTTCTGGGTGACACCCCAGACAAGTTGGTGTTAGCTCTGCTTAGCCTGCTTGATAGTCCATTAAGGGCCATCAGCTACACAACTGACCCATTGAGAGGAGGCAGATACGCTTTGTAACTCAGCAAAGTATGCAGGGACTTGCCCATGTGATTCCAGACTCCATTTTACTGTAATTTTCCACAGTAAGAACAAAGAAGTGTTCTTACACCTGGAAGAACCTATATAAGGCTGATGCCTCATCTCCATCTTGTCTTCAATCCTGCTTCCTACCTCTGGAGGGACTTTGCTACAAGCTGAAGATCTACACAAGGGACTGATGACCCATCCCAGCGGGGATGTTCTCCAGAGACTTGAGTTGAACCTGCAGTTTACTCCATCACTGCTACAAGCCTGAACTAAGAACTTTGCCATTACTGTATGTAATTGATTCCCATTTAACCAATTCTAGCTCTCTTCTCTATCTTTTTCCCTTTATGAATAAACCTTTAGATTTTAGATTCTAAAGGATTGGCAACAGCGTGATTTGTGGGTAAGATCTGAAGTGTATATTGACCTGGGTCTGGGGCTTGGTCCTTTGGGATAGAGAGACCCTTTTTCTTTTATTGGGGTGTTGGTTTTCATAACCATTCATCCCCAGGACGAGTGGCACTGGTGGTGATACTGGGAGACTGGAGTGTCTAAGGAAATTGCTTGTGTGACTTGTGGTTAGTCAGTGGGGTATAACCCAAGTCCTCTTTGTCTGGCTGGTTTGGTTTGCCTTAGAGGTGGAGAAACCCCAGCCTTGGGCTGTGACTGCCCTGTTTTAAGCAATTGGTCCTGAATTGGCACTCTCAGTTGGGTCCTGCCAGAACCGCATTGTCACACACTTTGAACTGGAGATGTGATTGCCGGCTCAAGGACATGTACTCGCACTAGCTCTGATTTAGTTAGCATGCTAAAAATAGAGTGTAGCTACAGTGACATGAGTGGAGGGAGGGACTAGCTGCCTCAAGTACATGCCTAGTGCCTGGGATAGGTGGGTACTTGGGGTGGCTAGTCCCTCTATGTACTTATGCCACTGTGGCTATATTATTTTTAGTGCATTAGTTCGATCAGAGCTAGCATAAGTATGTCTCCTCCAGCTGGGAACCATCCCCTACCCCACCTTAAAGTGTAGATGTACCTTAAGAGGCACAGCACAAAAATCAAACCCTGTGAAATACATTGTGTAATTTATTTATTTTAAAGCAGTATCTTTTGCACAGGATGTTTCAATAGTTCTAATACTTCAGTGCTTCGCGTATAAAAACAAAACTGTGATTAATCTGGTGATGACCTC
The DNA here is from genome assembly GCF_025201925.1 of Gopherus flavomarginatus. Lineage (NCBI taxonomy): Eukaryota > Metazoa > Chordata > Testudines > Testudinidae > Gopherus > Gopherus flavomarginatus. The sequence goes on along the minus strand of NC_066619.1, from coordinate 259,064,138 downwards.
ACTATAAACTCACGAACTTTAATGTACCAATACAATTCATTTAATAGAGAAGATTAATTTAAAAAGAGAGTTTGTCACTGTAAAGTTGATTCTTTTTGTTGGCTATTCTTTCCTGGTTCCTCTCCAGTCATTTTGCATGAAGCGTGAGAGAAAATTGTTCACTACAGAAAGTTTTATTTTCTATTTGATTAAACATAATGAACTATCCTCTAAGAGTCTCCTGAGGGGTTTCTTACTCAGTTGCAGAAGAGAGCGCTAGAGAGAAGCCACAATTAAATAGACTTCAATAAAATAGTTCAGAGATTGCCAATCTGCAACTCTCACAAATACTACCACCCAAAATTGACATTGCATATTCCCTGCTTGATCTCAATCTCGCTGTTTCTGCATCCGAACAAGCACCCAGAGGACCAAGATAGTTGCTTGCTATTTTCCTCTAGCTTTAATCTGCTGGGGCAGGGGTGGGGGGGAAATGAGCGCCACTCTATAAATCAGTCAATGTCTACTTTGTTTCTTTCTCCAGGTCTGTCTGCTATTAAAATCTTAATGTCTCCTCAACTATCACATAACGAAATGAAAAAGTTTGTCATATGCATGTGCATGAATACACAAGTGTGAGTTACTCAACATGTGCTGCTTGGATAGCTTTGGCTATCCTATCAGTTTTTGCTTCGCAGTTGCACATCTTTGGCAATTTTTTTCCCCTGCAGAAACTTTTGATTTTTGGCAGAAATATTTCCAAAATCCAGGCAAGGAGCCCAGACCATAGAGGAGAATGGGGACTTAAGGCAACTGAACTACACCTCTCATGAGGCACCATGGCAGCATTTCCAAATCAAAATATTTTCAGGCAAAATATTTCATTTTTTTAATGAAAAAAACTAAAAATATCAATTTTCTGTGGGAAGTAGGCAGTTGTTAGGAAAGATTTCACTTAATTGAAAACCACATTTTCTGTCAAACAATTTCAATGAAAACTTTTCAACCTTCTTTTAGTGGATGCCTCAGCCCTACTATTCATAAAATGGCATTTGTATGGCTGAAATCCAATCAAAAAAACCTGATCATAGCTTCATGACTTCTGATGGAAAGCTTAGATTTGGTGTATGCGGTGTGTGGTTTGTGTGTGTATTTTTTTTTTTTAAATTCAGTGGTCTACAATGAATGATTGTACCGAGCTGCAAGATTCGAGCTCTGCTAGAACACAGAAATTAACTGGTCCTGATTATGGGGTCAGGTTGTCCTAAATGCAGTGTAGGACTGAAGAAGAGATGGGGGGAGGGTCATCAAAGATGACGTTATATCAACTTTTTGTAGTGTTTCTATCTTGGGATGTCAATGTACATGCCTATGACTTGGGGCTAAGGGCTGATTCAGTGTTTAAAATAGTCTTAGTGTTCTATTTCGGAGTATCCAGGAAGGCTACTCAAACTCCGGACAGAACTGTAGGAGACTTGCCCATCTACTTGACAGCCTCACTTTCATTATACTACACCAAATTGGTGACAAAGCTGAGGAACTATCTGAGACTGAGGTGTCAGTAGAGAAGGTTTGGGAACAAACTGATACATTATTAAGTCATCAGGACCTGATGATCACCCAAGAGTTCTGAAGGAACTAAAAAATGAAACTGCAAAATTACTATCTAAGGTATGTAACCTATCACTTAAATCAGCCTCTGTACTGGATGACTTGAGGGTAGCAAATGTGATACAGATTCTTTAAAAAGGTTTGAGGGACAATCCTGGCAATTACAAGCTGGTAAACCTAACTTAAGTGCCAAGCAAATGGGTTGAAACTGTAATAAAGAATAGAATTATCAGACACACACACACACACACACACGATTACGATATGTTGGGAAAGAGTGAACACCACTTTTGAACTAGGGGTCATCTGATGAAATTAATGGGCAGCGAGTTTAAAACAAACAAAAGGAAGTACATCTTCACACAATGAACTGTCAATCTGTGGAATTCATTGCCATGGGAGGTTGTGAAGTCCAAAAGTATAACTGGGTTCCAAAAAAGAATAAAACTCATGAAGGATAAGTCCATTAATGGCTATTAGCAAAGATGGTCAGGGATGTCCCTAAATCTGCCATTAGCTGGGACTGAACAACGGGGGATGGATCACTCTAAATGTCTCTGTTTTTTGTTCATTCCCTCTGAAACATCTGGCACTGGTCACTGTCAGAAGACAGGATCCTGGGCCAGATGGACCATTGATCTGACCCAGTATGGCCATTCTTATGTTCTTTCCAGTCCTTCCACAACTGTGCAGGCTTCTTGGGATAACTGGATACAGTTTACTTGGGAACAACTCAAAGCACTGAATTTGATCTAGAAAGCCTTCTATTATGCCTCTCTTCCCAAGCATCATGACAGCTGTTTAATAGCAGCTGAGTGATGCAGGGTAGCAGTCCCCAGTGAGGACAGTAGCAGAATGTTCTCAGGGCAGAGTCATCTCTGAAA